>NW_023396130.1:97500-170705 GCF_008315115.2 Sander lucioperca | reverse complement strand
GGGAGTGAGAATCTGTTGGACGTAACGGGGACTGATGTTTTTGAGATTTACTTACCACTTTGCAGCCTCTCTTTAAACATTCTCAGGACCTCCTTCTCCTCCCAGAGGTCGCTGGGGGTCTTAAACCTCTCCTCAGCGGCTGCTGTTGACGTCCAAACTGTGGGACTGGTGGAGGATGTGCTGGGGAGGGGCTCGTGGAACGTGGGGGAGCGCAGCACCGTGTTTTTTTTGTGACTTCATTTTATTCTGGAAGAAAGAAAAAAGAACAACAAACATCCTTAGTTGAATCAGAAATACAGGTAAGAGACAATCATCCCTGGCATTTTTACTCTGTGCTGTGTTTCCAATTCAACTACATATTGTATGTACTATTTGGGAAACATTGGATGTACTATTTATGGTTATACTGTAACTATTAGTTTTCTGTGCCTACACTGAAAAGTGACTTTGTGTCACTTTGCAGTATATTTTCATTAAAAAGTATGACTTTCTTCTTTCAAATGGATTGTTCTAATTGTTCATTTCATAACTATGCTATATTATTCTCACTTCAATATGACTGCTGGAGTGCAGTGTAGGACCACATACGGCAAAATGGAATTGAAATGCATTTTAAGTGCCATTCATATGTAGGACTACATGAGACATTTGGATTTGAGGACCTTTCAAGTCTGTTGCATTAACACAATCTAAAATGAAATGTAATATGACATTAACACATAATAAATACAGAAAAAAATAAAACCCACATGTCACACACACAGACACACACAATTAAACAGACAGACACACATGGACACACACACACTCACAGAGACACACACACACACACACACACACACACACACACACACACACACATGAATTTAAATTCAATCCTAGCATGCAGTTATTTTCCACAAGAAAAATGGAATTAAATTTAAAGTATTGTTTGTTTGTTTTTTGGTCTTGTGGCAGCTGCATATCTTTTAATTTTGATATTTAAAATCAAAATCCGTTTACCTTGCAATGCTGAGAGTGAGCTCAATTTCCCCAGTGCAAGCAGGAAGCCACGACTGACACCTGTATTACAACCAATCAGAGCACAATATGCTAATGAGTTTCTTCCAGAGAGATTCCTCACTCATAAACACCACTAACCCTCCTGACACAGCCCTGAAACTTAACTCCAGCCCCAAAGTCTAACCCCGAAACACATGAGCCCCTCCTGGCTACCCCCGGTACTACATTTCTTTTTTGGCTATGATGTGCATGATGATAGCAGGATTTGATTGAACTGTATTCCCCAATGTCTGAGGCAGAACATCAGCTACTCTTCCTGGGGTCCACGCAAAACATGAAACATGACATTTTCAGACCAAACTAAACTATAAAAAATGTTGACATTTTCAGATAAAAAAAGTCATATCATATAATATTAAAAGGAGTATAGCTAGTATCGTTTCCTGGCCTATATACATGTACAAACTTCTTTCCATGTATTCTAATAGTCTGGCTTTGAGTTCGACCTGCGGCCCTTTGCTGTCCCGTTCTTCTTTTCCTAAACCCAACCGTCCCATTCTTCTTTTCCTAAACCCAACCGTCCCGTTCTTCCCGCACGTCACAGAAACTTAAGCCCACCCACGACCATTTCCTTAACCTAACCGCGTCGAAAGTGACGCCGATAGTCCCGACCCAGCGCGTTTAGACGCTAAAGGAGACTTTTAGCGTCAGTAACAACGCCAAAGGCACCTGACCGAGCGTCCGTATTTTACGCGACGGGAGTGAGAATCTGTTGGACGTAACGGGGACTGATGTTTTTGAGATTTACTTACCACTTTGCAGCCTCTCTTTAAACATTCTCAGGACCTCCTTCTCCTCCCAGAGGTCGCTGGGGGTCTTAAACCTCTCCTCAGCGGCTGCTGTTGACGTCCAAACTGTGGGACTGGTGGAGGATGTGCTGGGGAGGGGCTCGTGGAACGTGGGGGAGCGCAGCACCGTGTTTTTTTTGTGACTTCATTTTATTCTGGAAGAAAGAAAAAAGAACAAAAAACATCCTTAGTTGAATCAGAAATACAGGTAAGAGACAATCATCCCTGGCATTTTTACTCTGTGCTGTGTTTCCAATTCAACTACATATTGTATGTACTATTTGGGAAACATTGGATGTACTATTTATGGTTATACTGTAACTATTAGTTTTCTGTGCCTACACTGAAAAGTGACTTTGTGTCACTTTGCAGTATATTTTCATTAAAAAGTATGACTTTCTTCTTTCAAATGGATTGTTCTAATTGTTCATTTCATAACTATGCTATATTATTCTCACTTCAATATGACTGCTGGAGTGCAGTGTAGGACCACATACGGCAAAATGGAATTGAAATGCATTTTAAGTGCCATTCATATGTAGGACTACATGAGACATTTGGATTTGAGGACCTTTCAAGTCTGTTGCATTAACACAATCTAAAATGAAATGTAATATGACATTAACACATAATAAATACAGAAAAAAATAAAACCCACATGTCACACACACAGACACACACACACGTACACATACACACAGACAGACACACACAATTAAACAGACAGACACACATGGACACACACACACTCACAGAGACACACACACATATACATGAATTTAAATTCAATCCTAGCATGCCAGTTATTTTCCACAAGAAAAATGGAATTAAATTTAAAGTATTGTTTGTTTGTTTTTTGGTCTTGTGGCAGCTGCAGATCTTTTAATTTTGATATTTAAAATCAAAATCCGTTTACCTTGCAATGCTGAGAGTGAGCTCAATTTCCCCAGTGCAAGCAGGAAGCCACGACTGACACCTGTATTACAACCAATCAGAGCACAATATGCTAATGAGTTCCTTCCAGAAAGATTCCTCATTCATAAACATCCTTATCCCTCCTGACACAGCCCTGAAACTTAACTCCAGCCCCAAAAACTAACCCCGAAACACATGAGCCCCCCCTGGCTACCCCCGGTACTGCATTTGCCTGTGACAGACAGACGAAAGATCAGACAGCCGTGTAACTGATGTATGTAGTATCGTATGTGTTCATGGTTATAGCTGTGAGTTTTGTCTGCCTACACATAACAATAAACAATAAGCCTGTCTTGCAAATGAAATCAAGCCAGTGTCTGTTTTTTTGTTTTTTTTCTCCTGTTAGCAGGTTATTTTGTCAACTTAAAAAGTACTTTCAATAGATTCCTCTGCGTCATTTTAAAAGTGTGAAGACAACATCCTTAAAAACGCCCTAAATGTAAACTGTGTAATTCTGGGGAAGATAAGGAAACTGCTGTGATTCTCATTAGCTCTAAAGAACATTTAATGTATTTCAAGATATTTTTTAAACAGAAAAATCTAGCAAGATTACCTTGTCAATGCTGAGAATGAACGTGAAAGACAGCAGTCCTCCAATTAATGCTGCAAGGCACAGAGCTGTATTTATAAATCCTTGCCTTGCTTCCAACCCATCAGAGCACAGTATGCCAATGAGTTTCTTCCAGAGCATAAACATCCCTATCCCTCCTGACACAGCCCTGAAACTTAACTCCAGCCCCAAAGTCTAACCCCGAAACACATCAGCCCCCCCGTGGCTACCCCCGGTACTGCATTTGCCTGTGACAGACAGACGAAAGATCAGACAGCCGTGTAACTGATGTATGTAGTATCGTATGTGTTCATGGTTATAGCTGTGAGTTTTGTCTGCCTACACATAACAATAAACAATAAGCCTGTCTTGCAAATGAAATCAAGCCAGTGTCTGTTTTTTTGTTTTTTTTCTCCTGTTAGCAGGTTATTTTGTCAACTTAAATAAGACGTCGCTGTACCGTCTACGGTACAGATTGTGGCAGTGGTGTCGCTGTAATCTCCATTTATAAACGTTTTTATAACTTTAAAGCATTAAATCTTCAAAATATACAGCCATGCGACACACCAATTTAAAGCTTAGCGTCTCAGGATTCCATTAAGCCCACACACAAAGCATAAGATGATTTACAGCAGTTACACAACTGCTACAAAGTTATAATAAATAAAACAATACAGCGTAAACAGCGCAGCCCGTGTGTTTTGCATCCTTACCTGTTTCCCTGTCCCTTTGGCCACTGCGTGGATTTTTTGCCCAAAGCTTTTTTTCTTAAATCCCCAAGAGTCCAAGGAAATGGAATATCCAAGCCATTATATCCAAAACGAGCTGTTTGCCTCACAATCTTGACGTTTCTGGCCGAATCACAACGGAAAATCGCTGAACTGTTTTTCATTTCCGCACTTCTAACGCTGCTCGCTTCTCTCCCGAGGGTCCTAGCAACTTGATGTGGGCGTCATTCTATTCCCTGAGTTCTAAGCTTTCCATCGATACCTGATATAAGCCAATCGGTGCAGGTTTGGCTGTGATACACCAATAATAAAGCTGAAGTCTCCTCTGACGCGTTTGGGACCACGCGGAAATGATCGACATTTGCTCGGACCAGTTAGATGTAAATGCCCTCAGACCCGGCTACATTTGTAGCCAATGAGCAGACAAGTCGATCGATACCAAATTTGCCGGTGAAATTTTAACCCTGTAATGGCTGGAGCTGTGTCAAAGCAAAAACAGGGCCTCATATAAGCATTTCACACCCTGTGCAGTTCATAATGACTTATTTCTATATATTTAGGTATATAGTTATTTCAAGTATGTGTATGATTGATGTGGATGTGTTTGTGTATTTGAGAAGTTTTTTATTTTGTACTTTATTGGCTTTTTTCTTTGCACTTTTCAAATAAAAATCAGAAAAACGCACAGACATATATGTAGAAAAAAATTCATATAAAATCAATTTTTGAGTCTTTTGGCTTCTGGATTTTTTCTGTAGTAAGCTGAGACATGTGGCTAATGTCCTGGATTGTCTGTCACCTGGAATATATGTTCACAGCAGTGGATTTTAATCATTTTATAGATGTATGACTTGGACGGAAATAGAAACCCTCCATTCTAGCCTCTGTAACTCTGTGTCAGTAAGGCCTAGAATCACTCTGACACTTGGAACAAAAACTTGAGAGTGTTTTCTTTCCAGTGGTACCAGGCACATCCCTGAGTGTCAAAGTATATGGGAGCTGTACCAATTTTAATTTGGGTATGACGTTTAGACCAAAAGCTTGAAAATGCAGGTGATACTAAAGAGGTTAAAATGTACTTTCAATAGATTCCTCTGCGTCATTTTAAAAGTGTGAAGACAACATCCTTAGAAACGCCCTAAATGTAAACTGTGTAATTCTGGGGAAGATAAGGATGCATCTCAGAAACTGCTGTGATTCTCATTAGCTCTAAAGAACATTTACTGTATTTCAAGATATTTTTTAAACAGAAAAATCTAGCAAGATTACCTTGTCAATGCTGAGAATGAACGTGAAAGACAGCAGTCCTCCAATTAATGCTGCAAGGCACAGAGCTGTATTTATAAATCCTTGCCTTGCTTCCAACCCATCAGAGCACAGTATGCCAATGAGTTTCTTCCAGAGCATAAACATCCCTATCCCTCCTGACACAGCCCTGAAACTTAACTCCAGCCCCAAAGTCTAACCCCGAAACACATCAGCCCCTCCTGGCTACCCCCGGTACTGCATTTCTTTTCTGGCTATTATGTGCACATTGATAACATGATTTGATTGAACTGTATTCCCCAATTTCTGAGGCAGAACATCAGCTACTCTTCCTGGGGTCCACGCACAACATGAAACATGACATTTTCAGACCAAACTAAACTATAAAAAATGTTGACATTTTCAGATAAAAAAAAGTCATATCATATAATTTTAAAAGGAGTATAGCTAGTATCGTTTCCTGGCCTATATACATGTACAAACTTCTTTCCATGTATTCTAATAGTAATATGTAGCACACAAATACATACAGAGACACAAAGACACACACACACACACACACACACACACACCTCTCCCCCATCAACTGATTTATATATCAAATTCATTCACTTTCATTTTCAACTGCTCATTTATTCTCACTGAAGGGCTTATTTCATATTTCTTGCTGTTTTGTAATGCCTTCATGTGTGTTCATACTGTGATATATTGCCTGTAACACCAACAACCCTGGAACAGTGGCACCATCTGCTGGACTAAATCAGAAAGGGACGTTCTGCAAGAAAGCTCCTCAGGCCAGGACCTGCACAGGTTCATTTTAACTCGCATGTAAACACAGTTTGCCCAGTATTAGGCTGCACAAACTCCATCAACTGTTTGGTGTATACGTATTTGTTAATGTTATCAGTTTGTTGTAACCACGCCAGATGAAAACACATTCCGTTCGGGAGATACAGACGACCTATTTCAGACTTTGTCAGAAAGCAGTACTTTGCTCCATCTGTTTGACATCTTTGCATCACCCTTCTGTGAAAATAAATCATTGTTAAAATGGATTTAAGTCCTCATAATTAGATGTCAAGGATTCTTCAAACTCTGTGGTCTTATATTTCTGTTGTTATCACATTATTATACAGCGCATAATTTGAATATCAATGTGGTTATTGTTTTTCTGTAAAAACATGTTACATGTTACAACACGTTACTTTCCCCTGAAATATTCAATATTTACTGAAGCCTTTTTTGTAAGATAAATATGTATTTTCAAAGATTTACTGTGGCGTTGCAAATGAGTATGTATATGTGAAATCAGGTCACAGACTGACGTCGGTTAAATAATTATTTTTTATTCATTAAAACAAACACAGTCGCTACATGATTAATACTTATCAAACTAAAACAAATGTGTATAATAACTCAAGAGGAATTTGTGTAAAAACCCAGAGTACTGACCCCGAATGAGCCACAATGAATCTATTTGTTGTTGAAACTTTAAAACAATTTGCTTTGGTCAATTATTTTGAATTTTGCTCTGCTCACCAACACACATATGTACAACACGTTCGAGCAAAACAAGAAAATTAGTTAAAAAAAACAAGAAAATTATTAAGGGCGGCCTCTAGCTCTCCCAGTGGGAGCGTTGGCCCCACGTTGCCCGAGTCCTGCAGCGGCCCGGCTTTGAGTTCGACCTGCGGCCCTTTGCTGCGTGTCGTCCCCCATCCCTCTCCCCCAACAATGATTAGCCACTGTCACTGTGATAGGGGAAAGGCCCAAAAAAGAATCTTTAAAATAAAAAAAAAGCAAATTAATCCCTTTGTAGCGTTTTTTGAAGTTTGGATTTGAGCTCAGCCTCAATCAACGACGATCGCCTCTTCTTTTTAAGGACCGTCTTAATTTTCTCTGCCAGGAATTCTGTCCCTCTTGGTCTGAAACCAGGCAGCCAAATTCTGAGGTCCTCCCCAGCCTTTTTTATGGCAGATGCCCTCGCCATCAGGTTCTTGGTGTCTGAAAAACAAGCATCACAAGTTGCTGTAACTAACCACTGTTAATCTCTGTCATGCCACAGCGTGTCAATGCCGCATCTGGGTCAATATCACCATGAGGTGCCTTTGAGACTTCCCCATTTCCCCCCAAAAAAGCTGAGATTTTCCATCGAAGTTCATTTTCATTGTATTGAGTATATGTTATGCTGTTAGAAATGCATATTGGTCAAGCTCCCACACTTTTTTATGAATTAACTGCAAGCAGACAATTTACATGCAAACACAGCAAAATATGTCCACCCTGTCATGGACAATTTCAAAGCAGAATAAATACATTGTAATTACATAGTGATTGTAAAACGTACATTTTCAGAAAACTATTTAGTCACTTTCTCAACCAATATATTTTAGTTAATGGGAAAAGTATTTGGATAATAATGAAATTATGGCAAACTATTTCTAAATAAAATCTAACAAAGATATCTGGTCAAACTTTGAAACAATACTATTTGGCCCTCATTTGTTTATAAAGGAATCACACAAACGATTTTGCTAACTTGCGAAAATAATTTTGTGGTGGACACGTTGTGAAATGTCATTGAATGGCCTCATAAATGCAAGGAACAATGCAAGAAAATGATGTTAAAAAAATGCCTTTTCCCATGTAAGGGGGAAATTACCAGTTGAACAGACTGGTTTTGATCCACTCTACCTGCATGCAGCCACTGAATAAAGTGGCTGCATGCAGGTAGAGTGGATCTAAACCCAACCGTCCCATTCTTCTTTTCCTAAACCCAACCGTCCCCTTCTTCCCGCGCGTCACAGAAACGTAAGCCCACCCACGACCATTTCCTTAACCTAACCGCGTCGAAAGTGACGCCGATAGTCCCGACCCAGCGCGTTTAGATAAAGCGCGTTTAGACGCTAAAGGAGACTTTTAGCGTCAGTAACAACGCCAAAGGCACCTGACCGAGCGTCCGTATTTTACGCGACGGGAGTGAGAATCTGTTGGACGTAACGGGGACTGATGTTTTTGAGATTTACTTACCACTTTGCAGCCTCTCTTTAAACATTCTCAGGACCTCCTTCTCCTCCCAGAGGTCGCTGGGGGTCTTAAACCTCTCCTCAGCGGCTGCTGTTGACGTCCAAACTGTGGGACTGGTGGAGGATGTGCTGGGGAGGGGCTCGTGGAACGTGGGGGAGCGCAGCACCGTGTTTTTTTTGTGACTTCATTTTATTCTGGAAGAAAGAAAAAAGAACAACAAACATCCTTAGTTGAATCAGAAATACAGGTAAGAGACAATCATCCCTGGCATTTTTACTCTGTGCTGTGTTTCCAATTCAACTACATATTGTATGTACTATTTGGGAAACATTGGATGTACTATTTATGGTTATACTGTAACTATTAGTTTTCTGTGCCTACACTGAAAAGTGACTTTGTGTCACTTTGCAGTATATTTTCATTAAAAAGTATGACTTTCTTCTTTCAAATGGATTGTTCTAATTGTTCATTTCATAACTATGCTATATTATTCTCACTTCAATATGACTGCTGGAGTGCAGTGTAGGACCACATACGGCAAAATGGAATTGAAATGCATTTTAAGTGCCATTCATATGTAGGACTACATGAGACATTTGGATTTGAGGACCTTTCAAGTCTGTTGCATTAACACAATCTAAAATGAAATGTAATATGACATTAACACATAATAAATACAGAAAAAAATAAAACCCACATGTCACACACACAGACACACACAATTAAACAGACAGACACACATGGACACACACACACTCACAGAGACACACACACACACACACACACCACACACACACACACACACACACATGAATTTAAATTCAATCCTAGCATGCAGTTATTTTCCACAAGAAAAATGGAATTAAATTTAAAGTATTGTTTGTTTGTTTTTTGGTCTTGTGGCAGCTGCATATCTTTTAATTTTGATATTTAAAATCAAAATCCGTTTACCTTGCAATGCTGAGAGTGAGCTCAATTTCCCCAGTGCAAGCAGGAAGCCACGACTGACACCTGTATTACAACCAATCAGAGCACAATATGCTAATGAGTTTCTTCCAGAGAGATTCCTCACTCATAAACACCACTAACCCTCCTGACACAGCCCTGAAACTTAACTCCAGCCCCAAAGTCTAACCCCGAAACACATGAGCCCCTCCTGGCTACCCCCGGTACTGCATTTCTTTTTTGGCTATGATGTGCATGATGATAGCAGGATTTGATTGAACTGTATTCCCCAATGTCTGAGGCAGAACATCAGCTACTCTTCCTGGGGTCCACGCAAAACATGAAACATGACATTTTCAGACCAAACTAAACTATAAAAAATGTTGACATTTTCAGATAAAAAAAGTCATATCATATAATATTAAAAGGAGTATAGCTAGTATCGTTTCCTGGCCTATATACATGTACAAACTTCTTTCCATGTATTCTAATAGTCTGGCTTTGAGTTCGACCTGCGGCCCTTTGCTGTCCCATTCTTCTTTTCCTAAACCCAACCGTCCCGTTCTTCCCGCACGTCACAGAAACTTAAGCCCACCCACGACCATTTCCTTAACCTAACCGCGTCGAAAGTGACGCCGATAGTCCCGACCCAGCGCGTTTAGACGCTAAAGGAGACTTTTAGCGTCAGTAACAACGCCAAAGGCACCTGACCGAGCGTCCGTATTTTACGCGACGGGAGTGAGAATCTGTTGGACGTAACGGGGACTGATGTTTTTGAGATTTACTTACCACTTTGCAGCCTCTCTTTAAACATTCTCAGGACCTCCTTCTCCTCCCAGAGGTCGCTGGGGGTCTTAAACCTCTCCTCAGCGGCTGCTGTTGACGTCCAAACTGTGGGACTGGTGGAGGATGTGCTGGGGAGGGGCTCGTGGAACGTGGGGGAGCGCAGCACCGTGTTTTTTTTGTGACTTCATTTTATTCTGGAAGAAAGAAAAAAGAACAACAAAACATCCTTAGTTGAATCAGAAATACAGGTAAGAGACAATCATCCCTGGCATTTTTACTCTGTGCTGTGTTTCCAATTCAACTACATATTGTATGTACTATTTGGGAAACATTGGATGTACTATTTATGGTTATACTGTAACTATTAGTTTTCTGTGCCTACACTGAAAAGTGACTTTGTGTCACTTTGCAGTATATTTTCATTAAAAAGTATGACTTTCTTCTTTCAAATGGATTGTTCTAATTGTTCATTTCATAACTATGCTATATTATTCTCACTTCAATATGACTGCTGGAGTGCAGTGTAGGACCACATACGGCAAAATGGAATTGAAATGCATTTTAAGTGCCATTCATATGTAGGACTACATGAGACATTTGGATTTGAGGACCTTTCAAGTCTGTTGCATTAACACAATCTAAAATGAAATGTAATATGACATTAACACATAATAAATACAGAAAAAAATAAAACCCACATGTCACACACACAGACACACACAATTAAACAGACAGACACACATGGACACACACACACTCACAGAGACACACACACACACACACACACACACACACACACACACACACACACACATGAATTTAAATTCAATCCTAGCATGCAGTTATTTTCCACAAGAAAAATGGAATTAAATTTAAAGTATTGTTTGTTTGTTTTTTGGTCTTGTGGCAGCTGCATATCTTTTAATTTTGATATTTAAAATCAAAATCCGTTTACCTTGCAATGCTGAGAGTGAGCTCAATTTCCCCAGTGCAAGCAGGAAGCCACGACTGACACCTGTATTACAACCAATCAGAGCACAATATGCTAATGAGTTTCTTCCAGAGAGATTCCTCACTCATAAACACCACTAACCCTCCTGACACAGCCCTGAAACTTAACTCCAGCCCCAAAGTCTAACCCCGAAACACATGAGCCCCTCCTGGCTACCCCCGGTACTGCATTTCTTTTTGGCTATGATGTGCATGATGATAGCAGGATTTGATTGAACTGTATTCCCCAATGTCTGAGGCAGAACATCAGCTACTCTTCCTGGGGTCCACGCAAAACATGAAACATGACATTTTCAGACCAAACTAAACTATAAAAAATGTTGACATTTTCAGATAAAAAAAGTCATATCATATAATATTAAAAGGAGTATAGCTAGTATCGTTTCCTGGCCTATATACATGTACAAACTTCTTTCCATGTATTCTAATAGTCTGGCTTTGAGTTCGACCTGCGGCCCTTTGCTGTCCCGTTCTTCTTTTCCTAAACCCAACCGTCCCATTCTTTTCCTAAACCCAACCGTCCCGTTCTTCCCGCACGTCACAGAAACTTAAGCCCACCCACGACCATTTCCTTAACCTAACCGCGTCGAAAGTGACGCCGATAGTCCCGACCCAGCGCGTTTAGACGCTAAAGGAGACTTTTAGCGTCAGTAACAACGCCAAAGGCACCTGACCGAGCGTCCGTATTTTACGCGACGGGAGTGAGAATCTGTTGGACGTAACGGGGACTGATGTTTTTGAGATTTACTTACCACTTTGCAGCCTCTCTTTAAACATTCTCAGGACCTCCTTCTCCTCCCAGAGGTCGCTGGGGGTCTTAAACCTCTCCTCAGCGGCTGCTGTTGACGTCCAAACTGTGGGACTGGTGGAGGATGTGCTGGGGAGGGGCTCGTGGAACGTGGGGGAGCGCAGCACCGTGTTTTTTTTGTGACTTCATTTTATTCTGGAAGAAAGAAAAAAGAACAACAAACATCCTTAGTTGAATCAGAAATACAGGTAAGAGACAATCATCCCTGGCATTTTTACTCTGTGCTGTGTTTCCAATTCAACTACATATTGTATGTACTATTTGGGAAACATTGGATGTACTATTTATGGTTATACTGTAACTATTAGTTTTCTGTGCCTACACTGAAAAGTGACTTTGTGTCACTTTGCAGTATATTTTCATTAAAAAGTATGACTTTCTTCTTTCAAATGGATTGTTCTAATTGTTCATTTCATAACTATGCTATATTATTCTCACTTCAATATGACTGCTGGAGTGCAGTGTAGGACCACATACGGCAAAATGGAATTGAAATGCATTTTAAGTGCCATTCATATGTAGGACTACATGAGACATTTGGATTTGAGGACCTTTCAAGTCTGTTGCATTAACACAATCTAAAATGAAATGTAATATGACATTAACACATAATAAATACAGAAAAAAATAAAACCCACATGTCACACCACACAGACACACACACAGACAACACACAACACCACACACAACACAGACAGACACACACAGACACACACACACACACACAGACACACACACACACACACACACACACACACACACACACACACACACACACACACACACACATGAATTTAAATTCAATCCTAGCATGCAGTTATTTTCCACAAGAAAAATGGAATTAAATTTAAAGTATTGTTTGTTTGTTTTTTGGTCTTGTGGCAGCTGCATATCTTTTAATTTTGATATTTAAAATCAAAATCCGTTTACCTTGCAATGCTGAGAGTGAGCTCAATTTCCCCAGTGCAAGCAGGAAGCCACGACTGACACCTGTATTACAACCAATCAGAGCACAATATGCTAATGAGTTTCTTCCAGAGAGATTCCTCACTCATAAACACCACTAACCCTCCTGACACAGCCCTGAAACTTAACTCCAGCCCCAAAGTCTAACCCCGAAACACATGAGCCCCTCCTGGCTACCCCCGGTACTGCATTTCTTTTTTGGCTATGATGTGCATGATGATAGCAGGATTTGATTGAACTGTATTCCCCAATGTCTGAGGCAGAACATCAGCTACTCTTCCTGGGGTCCACGCAAAACATGAAACATGACATTTTCAGACCAAACTAAACTATAAAAAATGTTGACATTTTCAGATAAAAAAAGTCATATCATATAATATTAAAAGGAGTATAGCTAGTATCGTTTCCTGGCCTATATACATGTACAAACTTCTTTCCATGTATTCTAATAGTCTGGCTTTGAGTTCGACCTGCGGCCCTTTGCTGTCCCGTTCTTCTTTTCCTAAACCCAACCGTCCCCTTCTTTTCCAAACCCACCGTCCCGTTCTTCCCGCACGTCACAGAAACTTAAGCCCACCCACGACCATTTCCTTAACCTAACCGCGTCGAAAGTGACGCCGATAGTCCCGACCCAGCGCGTTTAGACGCTAAAGGAGACTTTTAGCGTCAGTAACAACGCCAAAGGCACCTGACCGAGCGTCCGTATTTTACGCGACGGGAGTGAGAATCTGTTGGACGTAACGGGGACTGATGTTTTTGAGATTTACTTACCACTTTGCAGCCTCTCTTTAAACATTCTCAGGACCTCCTTCTCCTCCCAGAGGTCGCTGGGGGTCTTAAACCTCTCCTCAGCGGCTGCTGTTGACGTCCAAACTGTGGGACTGGTGGAGGATGTGCTGGGGAGGGGCTCGTGGAACGTGGGGGAGCGCAGCACCGTGTTTTTTTTGTGACTTCATTTTATTCTGGAAGAAAGAAAAAAGAACAAAAAACATCCTTAGTTGAATCAGAAATACAGGTAAGAGACAATCATCCCTGGCATTTTTACTCTGTGCTGTGTTTCCAATTCAACTACATATTGTATGTACTATTTGGGAAACATTGGATGTACTATTTATGGTTATACTGTAACTATTAGTTTTCTGTGCCTACACTGAAAAGTGACTTTGTGTCACTTTGCAGTATATTTTCATTAAAAAGTATGACTTTCTTCTTTCAAATGGATTGTTCTAATTGTTCATTTCATAACTATGCTATATTATTCTCACTTCAATATGACTGCTGGAGTGCAGTGTAGGACCACATACGGCAAAATGGAATTGAAATGCATTTTAAGTGCCATTCATATGTAGGACTACATGAGACATTTGGATTTGAGGACCTTTCAAGTCTGTTGCATTAACACAATCTAAAATGAAATGTAATATGACATTAACACATAATAAATACAGAAAAAAATAAAACCCACATGTCACACACACAGACACACACAATTAAACAGACAGACACACATGGACACACACACACTCACAGAGACACACACACACACACACACACACACACACACACACACACACACACACATGAATTTAAATTCAATCCTAGCATGCAGTTATTTTCCACAAGAAAAATGGAATTAAATTTAAAGTATTGTTTGTTTGTTTTTTGGTCTTGTGGCAGCTGCATATCTTTTAATTTTGATATTTAAAATCAAAATCCGTTTACCTTGCAATGCTGAGAGTGAGCTCAATTTCCCCAGTGCAAGCAGGAAGCCACGACTGACACCTGTATTACAACCAATCAGAGCACAATATGCTAATGAGTTTCTTCCAGAGAGATTCCTCACTCATAAACACCACTAACCCTCCTGACACAGCCCTGAAACTTAACTCCAGCCCCAAAGTCTAACCCCGAAACACATGAGCCCCTCCTGGCTACCCCCGGTACTGCATTTCTTTTTTGGCTATGATGTGCATGATGATAGCAGGATTTGATTGAACTGTATTCCCCAATGTCTGAGGCAGAACATCAGCTACTCTTCCTGGGGTCCACGCAAAACATGAAACATGACATTTTCAGACCAAACTAAACTATAAAAAATGTTGACATTTTCAGATAAAAAAAGTCATATCATATAATATTAAAAGGAGTATAGCTAGTATCGTTTCCTGGCCTATATACATGTACAAACTTCTTTCCATGTATTCTAATAGTCTGGCTTTGAGTTCGACCTGCGGCCCTTTGCTGTCCCATTCTTCTTTTCCTAAACCCAACCGTCCCGTTCTTCCCGCACGTCACAGAAACTTAAGCCCACCCACGACCATTTCCTTAACCTAACCGCGTCGAAAGTGACGCCGATAGTCCCGACCCAGCGCGTTTAGACGCTAAAGGAGACTTTTAGCGTCAGTAACAACGCCAAAGGCACCTGACCGAGCGTCCGTATTTTACGCGACGGGAGTGAGAATCTGTTGGACGTAACGGGGACTGATGTTTTTGAGATTTACTTACCACTTTGCAGCCTCTCTTTAAACATTCTCAGGACCTCCTTCTCCTCCCAGAGGTCGCTGGGGGTCTTAAACCTCTCCTCAGCGGCTGCTGTTGACGTCCAAACTGTGGGACTGGTGGAGGATGTGCTGGGGAGGGGCTCGTGGAACGTGGGGGAGCGCAGCACCGTGTTTTTTTTGTGACTTCATTTTATTCTGGAAGAAAGAAAAAAGAACAAACAAAACATCCTTAGTTGAATCAGAAATACAGGTAAGAGACAATCATCCCTGGCATTTTTACTCTGTGCTGTGTTTCCAATTCAACTACATATTGTATGTACTATTTGGGAAACATTGGATGTACTATTTATGGTTATACTGTAACTATTAGTTTTCTGTGCCTACACTGAAAAGTGACTTTGTGTCACTTTGCAGTATATTTTCATTAAAAAGTATGACTTTCTTCTTTCAAATGGATTGTTCTAATTGTTCATTTCATAACTATGCTATATTATTCTCACTTCAATATGACTGCTGGAGTGCAGTGTAGGACCACATACGGCAAAATGGAATTGAAATGCATTTTAAGTGCCATTCATATGTAGGACTACATGAGACATTTGGATTTGAGGACCTTTCAAGTCTGTTGCATTAACACAATCTAAAATGAAATGTAATATGACATTAACACATAATAAATACAGAAAAAAATAAAACCCACATGTCACACACACAGACACACACAATTAAACAGACAGACACACATGGACACACACACACTCACAGAGACACACACACACACACACACACACACACACACACATGAATTTAAATTCAATCCTAGCATGCAGTTATTTTCCACAAGAAAAATGGAATTAAATTTAAAGTATTGTTTGTTTGTTTTTTGGTCTTGTGGCAGCTGCATATCTTTTAATTTTGATATTTAAAATCAAAATCCGTTTACCTTGCAATGCTGAGAGTGAGCTCAATTTCCCCAGTGCAAGCAGGAAGCCACGACTGACACCTGTATTACAACCAATCAGAGCACAATATGCTAATGAGTTTCTTCCAGAGAGATTCCTCATTCATAAACATCCTTATCCCTCCTGACACAGCCCTGAAACTTAACTCCAGCCCCAAAAACTAACCCCGAAACACATGAGCCCCACACCCCCCCCTGGCTACCCCCGGTACTGCATTTGCCTGTGACAGACAGACGAAAGATCAGACAGCCGTGTAACTGATGTATGTAGTATCGTATGTGTTCATGGTTATAGCTGTGAGTTTTGTCTGCCTACACATAACAATAAACAATAAGCCTGTCTTGCAAATGAAATCAAGCCAGTGTCTGTTTTTTTGTTTTTTTTCTCCTGTTAGCAGGTTATTTTGTGAACTTAAAATGTACTTTCAATAGATTCCTCTGTGTCATTTTAAAAGTGTGAAGACAACATCCTTAGAAACGCCCTAAATGTAAACTGTGTAATTCTGGGGAAGATAAGGATGCATCTCAGAAACTGCTGTGATTCTCATTAGCTCTAAAGAACATTTACTGTATTTCAAGATATTTTTTAAACAGAAAAATCTAGCAAGATTACCTTGTCAATGCTGAGAATGAACGTGAAAGACAGCAGTCCTCCAATTAATGCTGCAAGGCACAGAGCTGTATTTATAAATCCTTGCCTTGCTTCCAACCCATCAGAGCACAGTATGCCAATGAGTTTCTTCCAGAGCATAAACATCCCTATCCCTCCTGACACAGCCCTGAAACTTAACTCCAGCCCCAAAGTCTAACCCCGAAACACATCAGCCCCTCCTGGCTACCCCCGGTACTGCATTTCTTTTCTGGCTATGATGTGCATGATGATAGCAGGATTTGATTGAACTGTATTCCCCAATGTCTGAGGCAGAACATCAGCTACTCTTCCTGGGGTCCACGCAAAACATGAAACATGACATTTTCAGACCAAACTAAACTATAAAAAATGTTGACATTTTCAGATAAAAAAAGTCATATCATATAATATTAAAAGGAGTATAGCTAGTATCGTTTCCTGGCCTATATACATGTACAAACTTCTTTCCATGTATTCTAATAGTCTGGCTTTGAGTTCGACCTGCGGCCCTTTGCTGTCCCGTTCTTCTTTTCCTAAACCCAACCGTCCCATTCTTCTTTTCCTAAACCCAACCGTCCCCTTCTTCCCGCGCGTCACAGAAACTTAAGCCCACCCACGACCATTTCCTTAACCTAACCGCGTCGAAAGTGACGCCGATAGTCCCGACCCAGCGCGTTTAGACGCTAAAGGAGACTTTTAGCGTCAGTAACAACGCCAAAGGCACCTGACCGAGCGTCCGTATTTTACGCGACGGGAGTGAGAATCTGTTGGACGTAACGGGGACTGATGTTTTTGAGATTTACTTACCACTTTGCAGCCTCTCTTTAAACATTCTCAGGACCTCCTTCTCCTCCCAGAGGTCGCTGGGGGTCTTAAACCTCTCCTCAGCGGCTGCTGTTGACGTCCAAACTGTGGGACTGGTGGAGGATGTGCTGGGGAGGGGCTCGTGGAACGTGGGGGAGCGCAGCACCGTGTTTTTTTTGTGACTTCATTTTATTCTGGAAGAAAGAAAAAAGAACAACAAACATCCTTAGTTGAATCAGAAATACAGGTAAGAGACAATCATCCCTGGCATTTTTACTCTGTGCTGTGTTTCCAATTCAACTACATATTGTATGTACTATTTGGGAAACATTGGATGTACTATTTATGGTTATACTGTAACTATTAGTTTTCTGTGCCTACACTGAAAAGTGACTTTGTGTCACTTTGCAGTATATTTTCATTAAAAAGTATGACTTTCTTCTTTCAAATGGATTGTTCTAATTGTTCATTTCATAACTATGCTATATTATTCTCACTTCAATATGACTGCTGGAGTGCAGTGTAGGACCACATACGGCAAAATGGAATTGAAATGCATTTTAAGTGCCATTCATATGTAGGACTACATGAGACATTTGGATTTGAGGACCTTTCAAGTCTGTTGCATTAACACAATCTAAAATGAAATGTAATATGACATTAACACATAATAAATACAGAAAAAAATAAAACCCACATGTCACACACACAGACACACACAATTAAACAGACAGACACACATGGACACACACACACTCACAGAGACACACACACACACACACACACACACACACACACACATGAATTTAAATTCAATCCTAGCATGCAGTTATTTTCCACAAGAAAAATGGAATTAAATTTAAAGTATTGTTTGTTTGTTTTTTGGTCTTGTGGCAGCTGCATATCTTTTAATTTTGATATTTAAAATCAAAATCCGTTTACCTTGCAATGCTGAGAGTGAGCTCAATTTCCCCAGTGCAAGCAGGAAGCCACGACTGACACCTGTATTACAACCAATCAGAGCACAATATGCTAATGAGTTTCTTCCAGAGAGATTCCTCATTCATAAACATCCTTATCCCTCCTGACACAGCCCTGAAACTTAACTCCAGCCCCAAAAACTAACCCCGAAACACATGAGCCCCACACCCCCCCCTGGCTACCCCCGGTACTGCATTTGCCTGTGACAGACAGACGAAAGATCAGACAGCCGTGTAACTGATGTATGTAGTATCGTATGTGTTCATGGTTATAGCTGTGAGTTTTGTCTGCCTACACATAACAATAAACAATAAGCCTGTCTTGCAAATGAAATCAAGCCAGTGTCTGTTTTTTTGTTTTTTTTCTCCTGTTAGCAGGTTATTTTGTGAACTTAAAATGTACTTTCAATAGATTCCTCTGTGTCATTTTAAAAGTGTGAAGACAACATCCTTAGAAACGCCCTAAATGTAAACTGTGTAATTCTGGGGAAGATAAGGATGCATCTCAGAAACTGCTGTGATTCTCATTAGCTCTAAAGAACATTTACTGTATTTCAAGATATTTTTTAAACAGAAAAATCTAGCAAGATTACCTTGTCAATGCTGAGAATGAACGTGAAAGACAGCAGTCCTCCAATTAATGCTGCAAGGCACAGAGCTGTATTTATAAATCCTTGCCTTGCTTCCAACCCATCAGAGCACAGTATGCCAATGAGTTTCTTCCAGAGCATAAACATCCCTATCCCTCCTGACACAGCCCTGAAACTTAACTCCAGCCCCAAAGTCTAACCCCGAAACACATCAGCCCCTCCTGGCTACCCCCGGTACTGCATTTCTTTTCTGGCTATGATGTGCATGATGATAGCAGGATTTGATTGAACTGTATTCCCCAATGTCTGAGGCAGAACATCAGCTACTCTTCCTGGGGTCCACGCAAAACATGAAACATGACATTTTCAGACCAAACTAAACTATAAAAAATGTTGACATTTTCAGATAAAAAAAGTCATATCATATAATATTAAAAGGAGTATAGCTAGTATCGTTTCCTGGCCTATATACATGTACAAACTTCTTTCCATGTATTCTAATAGTCTGGCTTTGAGTTCGACCTGCGGCCCTTTGCTGTCCCGTTCTTCTTTTCCTAAACCCAACCGTCCCATTCTTCTTTTCCTAAACCCAACCGTCCCCTTCTTCCCGCGCGTCACAGAAACTTAAGCCCACCCACGACCATTTCCTTAACCTAACCGCGTCGAAAGTGACGCCGATAGTCCCGACCCAGCGCGTTTAGACGCTAAAGGAGACTTTTAGCGTCAGTAACAACGCCAAAGGCACCTGACCGAGCGTCCGTATTTTACGCGACGGGAGTGAGAATCTGTTGGACGTAACGGGGACTGATGTTTTTGAGATTTACTTACCACTTTGCAGCCTCTCTTTAAACATTCTCAGGACCTCCTTCTCCTCCCAGAGGTCGCTGGGGGTCTTAAACCTCTCCTCAGCGGCTGCTGTTGACGTCCAAACTGTGGGACTGGTGGAGGATGTGCTGGGGAGGGGCTCGTGGAACGTGGGGGAGCGCAGCACCGTGTTTTTTTTGTGACTTCATTTTATTCTGGAAGAAAGAAAAAAGAACAACAAACATCCTTAGTTGAATCAGAAATACAGGTAAGAGACAATCATCCCTGGCATTTTTACTCTGTGCTGTGTTTCCAATTCAACTACATATTGTATGTACTATTTGGGAAACATTGGATGTACTATTTATGGTTATACTGTAACTATTAGTTTTCTGTGCCTACACTGAAAAGTGACTTTGTGTCACTTTGCAGTATATTTTCATTAAAAAGTATGACTTTCTTCTTTCAAATGGATTGTTCTAATTGTTCATTTCATAACTATGCTATATTATTCTCACTTCAATATGACTGCTGGAGTGCAGTGTAGGACCACATACGGCAAAATGGAATTGAAATGCATTTTAAGTGCCATTCATATGTAGGACTACATGAGACATTTGGATTTGAGGACCTTTCAAGTCTGTTGCATTAACACAATCTAAAATGAAATGTAATATGACATTAACACATAATAAATACAGAAAAAAATAAAACCCACATGTCACACACACAGACACACACAATTAAACAGACAGACACACATGGACACACACACACTCACAGAGACACACACACACACACACACACACACACACACACACACACACACACACACACATGAATTTAAATTCAATCCTAGCATGCAGTTATTTTCCACAAGAAAAATGGAATTAAATTTAAAGTATTGTTTGTTTGTTTTTTGGTCTTGTGGCAGCTGCATATCTTTTAATTTTGATATTTAAAATCAAAATCCGTTTACCTTGCAATGCTGAGAGTGAGCTCAATTTCCCCAGTGCAAGCAGGAAGCCACGACTGACACCTGTATTACAACCAATCAGAGCACAATATGCTAATGAGTTTCTTCCAGAGAGATTCCTCACTCATAAACACCACTAACCCTCCTGACACAGCCCTGAAACTTAACTCCAGCCCCAAAGTCTAACCCCGAAACACATGAGCCCCTCCTGGCTACCCCCGGTACTGCATTTCTTTTTGGCTATGATGTGCATGATGATAGCAGGATTTGATTGAACTGTATTCCCCAATGTCTGAGGCAGAACATCAGCTACTCTTCCTGGGGTCCACGCAAAACATGAAACATGACATTTTCAGACCAAACTAAACTATAAAAAATGTTGACATTTTCAGATAAAAAAAGTCATATCATATAATATTAAAAGGAGTATAGCTAGTATCGTTTCCTGGCCTATATACATGTACAAACTTCTTTCCATGTATTCTAATAGTCTGGCTTTGAGTTCGACCTGCGGCCCTTTGCTGTCCCATTCTTCTTTTCCTAAACCCAACCGTCCCGTTCTTCCCGCACGTCACAGAAACTTAAGCCCACCCACGACCATTTCCTTAACCTAACCGCGTCGAAAGTGACGCCGATAGTCCCGACCCAGCGCGTTTAGACGCTAAAGGAGACTTTTAGCGTCAGTAACAACGCCAAAGGCACCTGACCGAGCGTCCGTATTTTACGCGACGGGAGTGAGAATCTGTTGGACGTAACGGGGACTGATGTTTTTGAGATTTACTTACCACTTTGCAGCCTCTCTTTAAACATTCTCAGGACCTCCTTCTCCTCCCAGAGGTCGCTGGGGGTCTTAAACCTCTCCTCAGCGGCTGCTGTTGACGTCCAAACTGTGGGACTGGTGGAGGATGTGCTGGGGAGGGGCTCGTGGAACGTGGGGGAGCGCAGCACCGTGTTTTTTTGTGACTTCATTTTATTCTGGAAGAAAGAAAAAAGAACAAAAAACATCCTTAGTTGAATCAGAAATACAGGTAAGAGACAATCATCCCTGGCATTTTTACTCTGTGCTGTGTTTCCAATTCAACTACATATTGTATGTACTATTTGGGAAACATTGGATGTACTATTTATGGTTATACTGTAACTATTAGTTTTCTGTGCCTACACTGAAAAGTGACTTTGTGTCACTTTGCAGTATATTTTCATTAAAAAGTATGACTTTCTTCTTTCAAATGGATTGTTCTAATTGTTCATTTCATAACTATGCTATATTATTCTCACTTCAATATGACTGCTGGAGTGCAGTGTAGGACCACATACGGCAAAATGGAATTGAAATGCATTTTAAGTGCCATTCATATGTAGGACTACATGAGACATTTGGATTTGAGGACCTTTCAAGTCTGTTGCATTAACACAATCTAAAATGAAATGTAATATGACATTAACACATAATAAATACAGAAAAAAATAAAACCCACATGTCACACACACAGACACACACAATTAAACAGACAGACACACATGGACACACACACACTCACAGAGACACACACACACACACACACACACACACACACATGAATTTAAATTCAATCCTAGCATGCAGTTATTTTCCACAAGAAAAATGGAATTAAATTTAAAGTATTGTTTGTTTGTTTTTTGGTCTTGTGGCAGCTGCATATCTTTTAATTTTGATATTTAAAATCAAAATCCGTTTACCTTGCAATGCTGAGAGTGAGCTCAATTTCCCCAGTGCAAGCAGGAAGCCACGACTGACACCTGTATTACAACCAATCAGAGCACAATATGCTAATGAGTTTCTTCCAGAGAGATTCCTCATTCATAAACATCCTTATCCCTCCTGACACAGCCCTGAAACTTAACTCCAGCCCCAAAAACTAACCCCGAAACACATGAGCCCCACACCCCCCCCTGGCTACCCCCGGTACTGCATTTGCCTGTGACAGACAGACGAAAGATCAGACAGCCGTGTAACTGATGTATGTAGTATCGTATGTGTTCATGGTTATAGCTGTGAGTTTTGTCTGCCTACACATAACAATAAACAATAAGCCTGTCTTGCAAATGAAATCAAGCCAGTGTCTGTTTTTTTGTTTTTTTTCTCCTGTTAGCAGGTTATTTTGTGAACTTAAAATGTACTTTCAATAGATTCCTCTGTGTCATTTTAAAAGTGTGAAGACAACATCCTTAGAAACGCCCTAAATGTAAACTGTGTAATTCTGGGGAAGATAAGGATGCATCTCAGAAACTGCTGTGATTCTCATTAGCTCTAAAGAACATTTACTGTATTTCAAGATATTTTTTAAACAGAAAAATCTAGCAAGATTACCTTGTCAATGCTGAGAATGAACGTGAAAGACAGCAGTCCTCCAATTAATGCTGCAAGGCACAGAGCTGTATTTATAAATCCTTGCCTTGCTTCCAACCCATCAGAGCACAGTATGCCAATGAGTTTCTTCCAGAGCATAAACATCCCTATCCCTCCTGACACAGCCCTGAAACTTAACTCCAGCCCCAAAGTCTAACCCCGAAACACATCAGCCCCTCCTGGCTACCCCCGGTACTGCATTTCTTTTCTGGCTATTATGTGCATATGATAGCATGATTTGATTGAACTGTATTCCCCAATGTCTGAGGCAGAACATCAGCTACTCTTCCTGGGGTCCACGCACAAACATGAAACATGACATTTTCAGACCAAACTAAACTATAAAAAATGTTGACATTTTCAGATAAAAAAAGTCATATCATATAATATTAAAAGGAGTATAGCTAGTATCGTTTCCTGGCCTATATACATGTACAAACTTCTTTCCATGTATTCTAATAGTCTGGCTTTGAGTTCGACCTGCGGCCCTTTGCTGTCCCGTTCTTCTTTTCCTAAACCCAACCGTCCCATTCTTCTTTTCCTAAACCCAACCGTCCCCTTCTTCCCGCGCGTCACAGAAACTTAAGCCCACCCACGACCATTTCCTTAACCTAACCGCGTCGAAAGTGACGCCGATAGTCCCGACCCAGCGCGTTTAGACGCTAAAGGAGACTTTTAGCGTCAGTAACAACGCCAAAGGCACCTGACCGAGCGTCCGTATTTTACGCGACGGGAGTGAGAATCTGTTGGACGTAACGGGGACTGATGTTTTTGAGATTTACTTACCACTTTGCAGCCTCTCTTTAAACATTCTCAGGACCTCCTTCTCCTCCCAGAGGTCGCTGGGGGTCTTAAACCTCTCCTCAGCGGCTGCTGTTGACGTCCAAACTGTGGGACTGGTGGAGGATGTGCTGGGGAGGGGCTCGTGGAACGTGGGGGAGCGCAGCACCGTGTTTTTTTTGTGACTTCATTTTATTCTGGAAGAAAGAAAAAAGAACAACAAACATCCTTAGTTGAATCAGAAATACAGGTAAGAGACAATCATCCCTGGCATTTTTACTCTGTGCTGTGTTTCCAATTCAACTACATATTGTATGTACTATTTGGGAAACATTGGATGTACTATTTATGGTTATACTGTAACTATTAGTTTTCTGTGCCTACACTGAAAAGTGACTTTGTGTCACTTTGCAGTATATTTTCATTAAAAAGTATGACTTTCTTCTTTCAAATGGATTGTTCTAATTGTTCATTTCATAACTATGCTATATTATTCTCACTTCAATATGACTGCTGGAGTGCAGTGTAGGACCACATACGGCAAAATGGAATTGAAATGCATTTTAAGTGCCATTCATATGTAGGACTACATGAGACATTTGGATTTGAGGACCTTTCAAGTCTGTTGCATTAACACAATCTAAAATGAAATGTAATATGACATTAACACATAATAAATACAGAAAAAAATAAAACCCACATGTCACACACACAGACACACACAATTAAACAGACAGACACACATGGACACACACACACTCACAGAGACACACACACACACACACACACACACACACACACACACACACATGAATTTAAATTCAATCCTAGCATGCAGTTATTTTCCACAAGAAAAATGGAATTAAATTTAAAGTATTGTTTGTTTGTTTTTTGGTCTTGTGGCAGCTGCATATCTTTTAATTTTGATATTTAAAATCAAAATCCGTTTACCTTGCAATGCTGAGAGTGAGCTCAATTTCCCCAGTGCAAGCAGGAAGCCACGACTGACACCTGTATTACAACCAATCAGAGCACAATATGCTAATGAGTTTCTTCCAGAGAGATTCCTCATTCATAAACATCCTTATCCCTCCTGACACAGCCCTGAAACTTAACTCCAGCCCCAAAAACTAACCCCGAAACACATGAGCCCCACACCCCCCCCTGGCTACCCCCGGTACTGCATTTGCCTGTGACAGACAGACGAAAGATCAGACAGCCGTGTAACTGATGTATGTAGTATCGTATGTGTTCATGGTTATAGCTGTGAGTTTTGTCTGCCTACACATAACAATAAACAATAAGCCTGTCTTGCAAATGAAATCAAGCCAGTGTCTGTTTTTTTGTTTTTTTTCTCCTGTTAGCAGGTTATTTTGTGAACTTAAAATGTACTTTCAATAGATTCCTCTGTGTCATTTTAAAAGTGTGAAGACAACATCCTTAGAAACGCCCTAAATGTAAACTGTGTAATTCTGGGGAAGATAAGGATGCATCTCAGAAACTGCTGTGATTCTCATTAGCTCTAAAGAACATTTACTGTATTTCAAGATATTTTTTAAACAGAAAAATCTAGCAAGATTACCTTGTCAATGCTGAGAATGAACGTGAAAGACAGCAGTCCTCCAATTAATGCTGCAAGGCACAGAGCTGTATTTATAAATCCTTGCCTTGCTTCCAACCCATCAGAGCACAGTATGCCAATGAGTTTCTTCCAGAGCATAAACATCCCTATCCCTCCTGACACAGCCCTGAAACTTAACTCCAGCCCCAAAGTCTAACCCCGAAACACATCAGCCCCTCCTGGCTACCCCCGGTACTGCATTTCTTTTCTGGCTATGATGTGCATGATGATAGCAGGATTTGATTGAACTGTATTCCCCAATGTCTGAGGCAGAACATCAGCTACTCTTCCTGGGGTCCACGCAAAACATGAAACATGACATTTTCAGACCAAACTAAACTATAAAAAATGTTGACATTTTCAGATAAAAAAAGTCATATCATATAATATTAAAAGGAGTATAGCTAGTATCGTTTCCTGGCCTATATACATGTACAAACTTCTTTCCATGTATTCTAATAGTCTGGCTTTGAGTTCGACCTGCGGCCCTTTGCTGTCCCGTTCTTCTTTTCCTAAACCCAACCGTCCCATTCTTCTTTTCCTAAACCCAACCGTCCCCTTCTTCCCGCGCGTCACAGAAACTTAAGCCCACCCACGACCATTTCCTTAACCTAACCGCGTCGAAAGTGACGCCGATAGTCCCGACCCAGCGCGTTTAGACGCTAAAGGAGACTTTTAGCGTCAGTAACAACGCCAAAGGCACCTGACCGAGCGTCCGTATTTTACGCGACGGGAGTGAGAATCTGTTGGACGTAACGGGGACTGATGTTTTTGAGATTTACTTACCACTTTGCAGCCTCTCTTTAAACATTCTCAGGACCTCCTTCTCCTCCCAGAGGTCGCTGGGGGTCTTAAACCTCTCCTCAGCGGCTGCTGTTGACGTCCAAACTGTGGGACTGGTGGAGGATGTGCTGGGGAGGGGCTCGTGGAACGTGGGGGAGCGCAGCACCGTGTTTTTTTTGTGACTTCATTTTATTCTGGAAGAAAGAAAAAAGAACAACAAACATCCTTAGTTGAATCAGAAATACAGGTAAGAGACAATCATCCCTGGCATTTTTACTCTGTGCTGTGTTTCCAAT
Organism: Sander lucioperca; assembly: GCF_008315115.2. NCBI lineage: Eukaryota > Metazoa > Chordata > Actinopteri > Perciformes > Percidae > Sander > Sander lucioperca. Next base: position 143,677 of record NW_023396130.1, on the reverse strand, counting down.
TCAACTACATATTGTATGTACTATTTGGGAAACATTGGATGTACTATTTATGGTTATACTGTAACTATTAGTTTTCTGTGCCTACACTGAAAAGTGACTTTGTGTCACTTTGCAGTATATTTTCATTAAAAAGTATGACTTTCTTCTTTCAAATGGATTGTTCTAATTGTTCATTTCATAACTATGCTATATTATTCTCACTTCAATATGACTGCTGGAGTGCAGTGTAGGACCACATACGGCAAAATGGAATTGAAATGCATTTTAAGTGCCATTCATATGTAGGACTACATGAGACATTTGGATTTGAGGACCTTTCAAGTCTGTTGCATTAACACAATCTAAAATGAAATGTAATATGACATTAACACATAATAAATACAGAAAAAAATAAAACCCACATGTCACACACACAGACACACACAATTAAACAGACAGACACACATGGACACACACACACTCACAGAGACACACACACACACACACACACACACACACACACACACACACACATGAATTTAAATTCAATCCTAGCATGCAGTTATTTTCCACAAGAAAAATGGAATTAAATTTAAAGTATTGTTTGTTTGTTTTTTGGTCTTGTGGCAGCTGCATATCTTTTAATTTTGATATTTAAAATCAAAATCCGTTTACCTTGCAATGCTGAGAGTGAGCTCAATTTCCCCAGTGCAAGCAGGAAGCCACGACTGACACCTGTATTACAACCAATCAGAGCACAATATGCTAATGAGTTTCTTCCAGAGAGATTCCTCACTCATAAACACCACTAACCCTCCTGACACAGCCCTGAAACTTAACTCCAGCCCCAAAGTCTAACCCCGAAACACATGAGCCCCTCCTGGCTACCCCCGGTACTGCATTTCTTTTTTGGCTATGATGTGCATGATGATAGCAGGATTTGATTGAACTGTATTCCCCAATGTCTGAGGCAGAACATCAGCTACTCTTCCTGGGGTCCACGCAAAACATGAAACATGACATTTTCAGACCAAACTAAACTATAAAAAATGTTGACATTTTCAGATAAAAAAAGTCATATCATATAATATTAAAAGGAGTATAGCTAGTATCGTTTCCTGGCCTATATACATGTACAAACTTCTTTCCATGTATTCTAATAGTCTGGCTTTGAGTTCGACCTGCGGCCCTTTGCTGTCCCGTTCTTCTTTTCCTAAACCCAACCGTCCCATTCTTCTTTTCCTAAACCCAACCGTCCCGTTCTTCCCGCACGTCACAGAAACTTAAGCCCACCCACGACCATTTCCTTAACCTAACCGCGTCGAAAGTGACGCCGATAGTCCCGACCCAGCGCGTTTAGACGCTAAAGGAGACTTTTAGCGTCAGTAACAACGCCAAAGGCACCTGACCGAGCGTCCGTATTTTACGCGACGGGAGTGAGAATCTGTTGGACGTAACGGGGACTGATGTTTTTGAGATTTACTTACCACTTTGCAGCCTCTCTTTAAACATTCTCAGGACCTCCTTCTCCTCCCAGAGGTCGCTGGGGGTCTTAAACCTCTCCTCAGCGGCTGCTGTTGACGTCCAAACTGTGGGACTGGTGGAGGATGTGCTGGGGAGGGGCTCGTGGAACGTGGGGGAGCGCAGCACCGTGTTTTTTTTGTGACTTCATTTTATTCTGGAAGAAAGAAAAAAGAACAACAAACATCCTTAGTTGAATCAGAAATACAGGTAAGAGACAATCATCCCTGGCATTTTTACTCTGTGCTGTGTTTCCAATTCAACTACATATTGTATGTACTATTTGGGAAACATTGGATGTACTATTTATGGTTATACTGTAACTATTAGTTTTCTGTGCCTACACTGAAAAGTGACTTTGTGTCACTTTGCAGTATATTTTCATTAAAAAGTATGACTTTCTTCTTTCAAATGGATTGTTCTAATTGTTCATTTCATAACTATGCTATATTATTCTCACTTCAATATGACTGCTGGAGTGCAGTGTAGGACCACATACGGCAAAATGGAATTGAAATGCATTTTAAGTGCCATTCATATGTAGGACTACATGAGACATTTGGATTTGAGGACCTTTCAAGTCTGTTGCATTAACACAATCTAAAATGAAATGTAATATGACATTAACACATAATAAATACAGAAAAAAATAAAACCCACATGTCACACACACAGACACACACACACGTACACATACACACAGACAGACACACACACACACACACACACAGACACACACAATTAAACAGACAGACACACACGGACACACACACAGACACACACACACGTACACATACACACAGACAGACACACACACACACACACACAGACACACACAATTAAACAGACAGACACACATGGACACACACACACACACACATGAATTTAAATTCAATCCTAGCATGCCAGTTATTTTCCACAAGAAAAATGGAATTAAATTTAAAGTATTGTTTGTTTGTTTTTTGGTCTTGTGGCAGCTGCAGATCTTTTAATTTTGATATTTAAAATCAAAATCCGTTTACCTTGCAATGCTGAGAGTGAGCTCAATTTCCCCAGTGCAAGCAGGAAGCCACGACTGACACCTGTATTACAACCAATCAGAGCACAATATGCTAATGAGTTTCTTCCAGAGAGATTCCTCACTCATAAACACCACTAACCCTCCTGACACAGCCCTGAAACTTAACTCCAGCCCCAAAGTCTAACCCCGAAACACATGAGCCCCTCCTGGCTACCCCCGGTACTGCATTTCTTTTTTGGCTATGATGTGCATGATGATAGCAGGATTTGATTGAACTGTATTCCCCAATGTCTGAGGCAGAACATCAGCTACTCTTCCTGGGGTCCACGCAAAACATGAAACATGACATTTTCAGACCAAACTAAACTATAAAAAATGTTGACATTTTCAGATAAAAAAAGTCATATCATATAATATTAAAAGGAGTATAGCTAGTATCGTTTCCTGGCCTATATACATGTACAAACTTCTTTCCATGTATTCTAATAGTCTGGCTTTGAGTTCGACCTGCGGCCCTTTGCTGTCCCGTTCTTCTTTTCCTAAACCCAACCGTCCCATTCTTCTTTTCCTAAACCCAACCGTCCCGTTCTTCCCGCACGTCACAGAAACTTAAGCCCACCCACGACCATTTCCTTAACCTAACCGCGTCGAAAGTGACGCCGATAGTCCCGACCCAGCGCGTTTAGACGCTAAAGGAGACTTTTAGCGTCAGTAACAACGCCAAAGGCACCTGACCGAGCGTCCGTATTTTACGCGACGGGAGTGAGAATCTGTTGGACGTAACGGGGACTGATGTTTTTGAGATTTACTTACCACTTTGCAGCCTCTCTTTAAACATTCTCAGGACCTCCTTCTCCTCCCAGAGGTCGCTGGGGGTCTTAAACCTCTCCTCAGCGGCTGCTGTTGACGTCCAAACTGTGGGACTGGTGGAGGATGTGCTGGGGAGGGGCTCGTGGAACGTGGGGGAGCGCAGCACCGTGTTTTTTTTGTGACTTCATTTTATTCTGGAAGAAAGAAAAAAGAACAACAAACATCCTTAGTTGAATCAGAAATACAGGTAAGAGACAATCATCCCTGGCATTTTTACTCTGTGCTGTGTTTCCAATTCAACTACATATTGTATGTACTATTTGGGAAACATTGGATGTACTATTTATGGTTATACTGTAACTATTAGTTTTCTGTGCCTACACTGAAAAGTGACTTTGTGTCACTTTGCAGTATATTTTCATTAAAAAGTATGACTTTCTTCTTTCAAATGGATTGTTCTAATTGTTCATTTCATAACTATGCTATATTATTCTCACTTCAATATGACTGCTGGAGTGCAGTGTAGGACCACATACGGCAAAATGGAATTGAAATGCATTTTAAGTGCCATTCATATGTAGGACTACATGAGACATTTGGATTTGAGGACCTTTCAAGTCTGTTGCATTAACACAATCTAAAATGAAATGTAATATGACATTAACACATAATAAATACAGAAAAAAATAAAACCCACATGTCACACACACAGACACACACAATTAAACANGCAAGCAGGAAGCCACGACTGACACCTGTATTACAACCAATCAGAGCACAATATGCTAATGAGTTTCTTCCAGAGAGATTCCTCATTCATAAACATCCTTATCCCTCCTGACACAGCCCTGAAACTTAACTCCAGCCCCAAAAACTAACCCCGAAACACATGAGCCCCACACCCCCCCCTGGCTACCCCCGGTACTGCATTTGCCTGTGACAGACAGACGAAAGATCAGACAGCCGTGTAACTGATGTATGTAGTATCGTATGTGTTCATGGTTATAGCTGTGAGTTTTGTCTGCCTACACATAACAATAAACAATAAGCCTGTCTTGCAAATGAAATCAAGCCAGTGTCTGTTTTTTTGTTTTTTTTCTCCTGTTAGCAGGTTATTTTGTCAACTTAAATAAGACGTCGCTGTACCGTCTACGGTACAGATTGTGGCAGTGGTGTCGCTGTAATCTCCATTTATAAACGTTTTTATAACTTTAAAGCATTAAATCTTCAAAATATACAGCCATGCGACACACCAATTTAAAGCTTAGCGTCTCAGGATTCCATTAAGCCCACACACAAAGCATAAGATGATTTACAGCAGTTACACAACTGCTACAAAGTTATAATAAATAAAACAATACAGCGTAAACAGCGCAGCCCGTGTGTTTTGCATCCTTACCTGTTTCCCTGTCCCTTTGGCCACTGCGTGGATTTTTTGCCCAAAGCTTTTTTTTCTTAAATCCCCAAGAGTCCAAGGAAATGGAATATCCAAGCCATTATATCCAAAACGAGCTGTTTGCCTCACAATCTTGACGTTTCTGGCCGAATCACAACGGAAAATCGCTGAACTGTTTTTCATTTCCGCACTTCTAACGCTGCTCGCTTCTCTCCCGAGGGTCCTAGCAACTTGATGTGGGCGTCATTCTATTCCCTGAGTTCTAAGCTTTCCATCGATACCTGATATAAGCCAATCGGTGCAGGTTTGGCTGTGATACACCAATAATAAAGCTGAAGTCTCCTCTGACGCGTTTGGGACCACGCGGAAATGATCGACATTTGCTCGGACCAGTTAGATGTAAATGCCCTCAGACCCGGCTACATTTGTAGCCAATGAGCAGACAAGTCGATCGATACCAAATTTGCCGGTGAAATTTTAACCCTGTAATGGCTGGAGCTGTGTCAAAGCAAAAACAGGGCCTCATATAAGCATTTCACACCCTGTGCAGTTCATAATGACTTATTTCTATATATTTAGGTATATAGTTATTTCAAGTATGTGTATGATTGATGTGGATGTGTTTGTGTATTTGAGAAGTTTTTTTATTTTGTACTTTATTGGCTTTTTTCTTTGCACTTTTCAAATAAAAATCAGAAAAACGCACAGACATATATGTAGAAAAAAATTCATATAAAATCAATTTTTGAGTCTTTTGGCTTCTGGATTTTTTCTGTAGTAAGCTGAGACATGTGGCTAATGTCCTGGATTGTCTGTCACCTGGAATATATGTTCACAGCAGTGGATTTTAATCATTTTATAGATGTATGACTTGGACGGAAATAGAAACCCTCCATTCTAGCCTCTGTAACTCTGTGTCAGTAAGGCCTAGAATCACTCTGACACTTGGAACAAACACTTGAGAGTGTTTTCTTTCCAGTGGTACCAGGCACATCCCTGAGTGTCAAAGTATATGGGAGCTGTACCAATTTTAATTTGGGTATGACGTTTAGACCAAAAGCTTGAAAATGCAGGTGATACTAAAGAGGTTAAAATGTACTTTCAATAGATTCCTCTGCGTCATTTTAAAAGTGTGAAGACAACATCCTTAGAAACGCCCTAAATGTAAACTGTGTAATTCTGGGGAAGATAAGGATGCATCTCAGAAACTGCTGTGATTCTCATTAGCTCTAAAGAACATTTACTGTATTTCAAGATATTTTTTAAACAGAAAAATCTAGCAAGATTACCTTGTCAATGCTGAGAATGAACGTGAAAGACAGCAGTCCTCCAATTAATGCTGCAAGGCACAGAGCTGTATTTATAAATCCTTGCCTTGCTTCCAACCCATCAGAGCACAGTATGCCAATGAGTTTCTTCCAGAGCATAAACATCCCTATCCCTCCTGACACAGCCCTGAAACTTAACTCCAGCCCCAAAGTCTAACCCCGAAACACATCAGCCCCTCCTGGCTACCCCCGGTACTGCATTTCTTTTCTGGCTATTATGTGCACATTGATAACATGATTTGATTGAACTGTATTCCCCAATTTCTGAGGCAGAACATCAGCTACTCTTCCTGGGGTCCACGCAAAACATGAAACATGACATTTTCAGACCAAACTAAACTATAAAAAATGTTGACATTTTCAGATAAAAAAAAGTCATATCATATAATTTTAAAAGGACTATAGCTAGTATCGTTTCCTGGCCTATATACATGTACAAACTTCTTTCCATGTATTCTAATAGTAATATGTAGCACACAAATACATACAGAGACACAAAGACACACACACACACACACACACACACACACCTCTCCCCCATCAACTGATTTATATATCAAATTCATTCACTTTCATTTTCAACTGCTCATTTATTCTCACTGAAGGGCTTATTTCATATTTCTTGCTGTTTTGTAATGCCTTCATGTGTGTTCATACTGTGATATATTGCCTGTAACACCAACAACCCTGGAACAGTGGCACCATCTGCTGGACTAAATCAGAAAGGGACGTTCTGCAAGAAAGCTCCTCAGGCCAGGACCTGCACAGGTTCATTTTAACTCGCATGTAAACACAGTTTGCCCAGTATTAGGCTGCACAAACTCCATCAACTGTTTGGTGTATACGTATTTGTTAATGTTATCAGTTTGTTGTAACCACGCCAGATGAAAACACATTCCGTTCGGGAGATACAGACGACCTATTTCAGACTTTGTCAGAAAGCAGTACTTTGCTCCATCTGTTTGACGTCTTTGCATCACCCTTCTGTGAAAATAAATCATTGTTAAAATGGATTTAAGTCCTCATAATTAGATGTCAAGGATTCTTCAAACTCTGTGGTCTTATATTTCTGTTGTTATCACATTATTATACAGCGCATAATTTGAATATCAATGTGGTTATTGTTTTTCTGTAAAAACATGTTACATGTTACAACACGTTACTTTCCCCTGAAATATTCAATATTTACTGAAGCCTTTTTTGTAAGATAAATATGTATTTTCAAAGATTTACTGTGGCGTTGCAAATGAGTATGTACATGTGAAATCAGGTCACAGACTGACGTCGGTTAAATAATAATTTTTTTATTCATTAAAACAAACACAGTCGCTACATGATTAATACTTATCAAACTAAAACAAATGTGTATAATAACTCAAGAGGAATTTGTGTAAAAACCCAGAGTACTGACCCCGAATGAGCCACAATGAATCTATTTGTTGTTGAAACTTTAAAACAATTTGCTTTGGTCAATTATTTTGAATTTTGCTCTGCTCACCAACACACATATGTACAACACGTTCGAGCAAAACAAGAAAATTAGTTAAAAATACAAGAAAATTATTAAGGGCGGCCTCTAGCTCTCCCAGTGGGAGCGTTGGCCCCACGTTGCCCGAGTCCTGCAGCGGCCCGGCTTTGAGTTCGACCTGCGGCCCTTTGCTGCGTGTCGTCCCCCATCCCTCTCCCCCAACAATGATTAGCCACTGTCACTGTGATAGGGGGGGGGAAAGGCCCAAAAAAGAATCTTTAAAATAAAAAAAAAAGCAAATTAATCCCTTTGTAGCGTTTTTTGAAGTTTGGATTTGAGCTCAGCCTCAATCAACGACGATCGCCTCTTCTTTTTAAGGACCGTCTTAATTTTCTCTGCCAGGAATTCTGTCCCTCTTGGTCTGAAACCAGGCAGCCAAATTCTGAGGTCCTCCCCAGCCTTTTTTTTGGCAGATGCCCTCGCCATCAGGTTCTTGGTGTCTGAAAAACAAGCATCACAAGTTGCTGTAACTAACCACTGTTAATCTCTGTCATGCCACAGCGTGTCAATGCCGCATCTGGGTCAATATCACCATGAGGTGCCTTTGAGACTTCCCCATTTCCCCCCAAAAAAGCTGAGATTTTCCATCGAAGTTCATTTTCATTGTATTGAGTATATGTTATGCTGTTAGAAATGCATATTGGTCAAGCTCCCACACTTTTTTATGAATTAACTGCAAGCAGACAATTTACATGCAAACACAGCAAAATATGTCCACCCTGTCATGGACAATTTCAAAGCAGAATAAATACATTGTAATTACATAGTGATTGTAAAACGTACATTTTCAGAAAACTATTTAGTCACTTTCTCAACCAATATATTTTAGTTAATGGGAAAAGTATTTGGATAATAATGAAATTATGGCATACTATTTCTAAATAAAATCTAACAAAGATATCTGGTCAAACTTTGAAACAATACTATTTGGCCCTCATTTGTTTATAAAGGAATCACACAAACGATTTTGCTAACTTGCGAAAATAATTTTGTGGTGGACACGTTGTGAAATGTCATTGAATGGCCTCATAAATGCAAGGAACAATGCAAGAAAATGATGTTAAAAAAATGCCTTTTCCCATGTAAGGGGAAATTACCAGTTGAACAGACTGGTTTTGATCCACTCTACCTGCATGCAGCCACTGAATAAAGTGGCTGCATGCAGGTAGAGTGGATCTAAACCCAACCGTCCCATTCTTCTTTTCCTAAACCCAACCGTCCCCTTCTTCCCGCGCGTCACAGAAACGTAAGCCCACCCACGACCATTTCCTTAACCTAACCGCGTCGAAAGTGACGCCGATAGTCCCGACCCAGCGCGTTTAGATAAAGCGCGTTTAGACGCTAAAGGAGACTTTTAGCGTCAGTAACAACGCCAAAGGCACCTGACCGAGCGTCCGTATTTTACGCGACGGGAGTGAGAATCTGTTGGACGTAACGGGGACTGATGTTTTTGAGATTTACTTACCACTTTGCAGCCTCTCTTTAAACATTCTCAGGACCTCCTTCTCCTCCCAGAGGTCGCTGGGGGTCTTAAACCTCTCCTCAGCGGCTGCTGTTGACGTCCAAACTGTGGGACTGGTGGAGGATGTGCTGGGGAGGGGCTCGTGGAACGTGGGGGAGCGCAGCACCGTGTTTTTTTTGTGACTTCATTTTATTCTGGAAGAAAGAAAAAAGAACAACAAAACATCCTTAGTTGAATCAGAAATACAGGTAAGAGACAATCATCCCTGGCATTTTTACTCTGTGCTGTGTTTCCAATTCAACTACATATTGTATGTACTATTTGGGAAACATTGGATGTACTATTTATGGTTATACTGTAACTATTAGTTTTCTGTGCCTACACTGAAAAGTGACTTTGTGTCACTTTGCAGTATATTTTCATTAAAAAGTATGACTTTCTTCTTTCAAATGGATTGTTCTAATTGTTCATTTCATAACTATGCTATATTATTCTCACTTCAATATGACTGCTGGAGTGCAGTGTAGGACCACATACGGCAAAATGGAATTGAAATGCATTTTAAGTGCCATTCATATGTAGGACTACATGAGACATTTGGATTTGAGGACCTTTCAAGTCTGTTGCATTAACACAATCTAAAATGAAATGTAATATGACATTAACACATAATAAATACAGAAAAAAATAAAACCCACATGTCACACACACAGACACACACAATTAAACAGACAGACACACATGGACACACACACACTCACAGAGACACACACACACACACACACACACACACACACACACACACACACACACACATGAATTTAAATTCAATCCTAGCATGCAGTTATTTTCCACAAGAAAAATGGAATTAAATTTAAAGTATTGTTTGTTTGTTTTTTGGTCTTGTGGCAGCTGCATATCTTTTAATTTTGATATTTAAAATCAAAATCCGTTTACCTTGCAATGCTGAGAGTGAGCTCAATTTCCCCAGTGCAAGCAGGAAGCCACGACTGACACCTGTATTACAACCAATCAGAGCACAATATGCTAATGAGTTTCTTCCAGAGAGATTCCTCACTCATAAACACCACTAACCCTCCTGACACAGCCCTGAAACTTAACTCCAGCCCCAAAGTCTAACCCCGAAACACATGAGCCCCTCCTGGCTACCCCCGGTACTACATTTCTTTTTGGCTATGATGTGCATGATGATAGCAGGATTTGATTGAACTGTATTCCCCAATGTCTGAGGCAGAACATCAGCTACTCTTCCTGGGGTCCACGCAAAACATGAAACATGACATTTTCAGACCAAACTAAACTATAAAAAATGTTGACATTTTCAGATAAAAAAAGTCATATCATATAATATTAAAAGGAGTATAGCTAGTATCGTTTCCTGGCCTATATACATGTACAAACTTCTTTCCATGTATTCTAATAGTCTGGCTTTGAGTTCGACCTGCGGCCCTTTGCTGTCCCATTCTTCTTTTCCTAAACCCAACCGTCGCGTTCTTCCCGCACGTCACAGAAACTTAAGCCCACCCACGACCATTTCCTTAACCTAACCGCGTCGAAAGTGACGCCGATAGTCCCGACCCAGCGCGTTTAGACGCTAAAGGAGACTTTTAGCGTCAGTAACAACGCCAAAGGCACCTGACCGAGCGTCCGTATTTTACGCGACGGGAGTGAGAATCTGTTGGACGTAACGGGGACTGATGTTTTTGAGATTTACTTACCACTTTGCAGCCTCTCTTTAAACATTCTCAGGACCTCCTTCTCCTCCCAGAGGTCGCTGGGGGTCTTAAACCTCTCCTCAGCGGCTGCTGTTGACGTCCAAACTGTGGGACTGGTGGAGGATGTGCTGGGGAGGGGCTCGTGGAACGTGGGGGAGCGCAGCACCGTGTTTTTTTTGTGACTTCATTTTATTCTGGAAGAAAGAAAAAAGAACAAAAAACATCCTTAGTTGAATCAGAAATACAGGTAAGAGACAATCATCCCTGGCATTTTTACTCTGTGCTGTGTTTCAAATTCAACTACATATTGTATGTACTATTTGGGAAACATTGGATGTACTATTTATGGTTATACTGTAACTATTAGTTTTCTGTGCCTACACTGAAAAGTGACTTTGTGTCACTTTGCAGTATATTTTCATTAAAAAGTATGACTTTCTTCTTTCAAATGGATTGTTCTAATTGTTCATTTCATAACTATGCTATATTATTCTCACTTCAATATGACTGCTGGAGTGCAGTGTAGGACCACATACGGCAAAATGGAATTGAAATGCATTTTAAGTGCCATTCATATGTAGGACTACATGAGACATTTGGATTTGAGGACCTTTCAAGTCTGTTGCATTAACACAATCTAAAATGAAATGTAATATGACATTAACACATAATAAATACAGAAAAAAATAAAACCCACATGTCACACACACAGACACACACACACGTACACATACACACAGACAGACACACACACACACACACACACAGACACACACAATTAAACAGACAGACACACACGGACACACACACAGACACACACACACGTACACATACACACAGACAGACACACACACACACACACACAGACACACACAATTAAACAGACAGACACACATGGACACACACCACACATGAATTTAAATTCAATCCTAGCATGCCAGTTATTTTCCACAAGAAAAATGGAATTAAATTTAAAGTATTGTTTGTTTGTTTTTTGGTCTTGTGGCAGCTGCAGATCTTTTAATTTTGATATTTAAAATCAAAATCCGTTTACCTTGCAATGCTGAGAGTGAGCTCAATTTCCCCAGTGCAAGCAGGAAGCCACGACTGACACCTGTATTACAACCAATCAGAGCACAATATGCTAATGAGTTTCTTCCAGAGAGATTCCTCACTCATAAACACCACTAACCCTCCTGACACAGCCCTGAAACTTAACTCCAGCCCCAAAGTCTAACCCCGAAACACATGAGCCCCTCCTGGCTACCCCCGGTACTGCATTTCTTTTTGGCTATGATGTGCATGATGATAGCAGGATTTGATTGAACTGTATTCCCCAATGTCTGAGGCAGAACATCAGCTACTCTTCCTGGGGTCCACGCAAAACATGAAACATGACATTTTCAGACCAAACTAAACTATAAAAAATGTTGACATTTTCAGATAAAAAAAGTCATATCATATAATATTAAAAGGAGTATAGCTAGTATCGTTTCCTGGCCTATATACATGTACAAACTTCTTTCCATGTATTCTAATAGTCTGGCTTTGAGTTCGACCTGCGGCCCTTTGCTGTCCCGTTCTTCTTTTCCTAAACCCAACCGTCCCATTCTTCTTTTCCTAAACCCAACCGTCCCGTTCTTCCCGCACGTCACAGAAACTTAAGCCCACCCACGACCATTTCCTTAACCTAACCGCGTCGAAAGTGACGCCGATAGTCCCGACCCAGCGCGTTTAGACGCTAAAGGAGACTTTTAGCGTCAGTAACAACGCCAAAGGCACCTGACCGAGCGTCCGTATTTTACGCGACGGGAGTGAGAATCTGTTGGACGTAACGGGGACTGATGTTTTTGAGATTTACTTACCACTTTGCAGCCTCTCTTTAAACATTCTCAGGACCTCCTTCTCCTCCCAGAGGTCGCTGGGGGTCTTAAACCTCTCCTCAGCGGCTGCTGTTGACGTCCAAACTGTGGGACTGGTGGAGGATGTGCTGGGGAGGGGCTCGTGGAACGTGGGGGAGCGCAGCACCGTGTTTTTTTTGTGACTTCATTTTATTCTGGAAGAAAGAAAAAAGAACAACAAACATCCTTAGTTGAATCAGAAATACAGGTAAGAGACAATCATCCCTGGCATTTTTACTCTGTGCTGTGTTTCCAATTCAACTACATATTGTATGTACTATTTGGGAAACATTGGATGTACTATTTATGGTTATACTGTAACTATTAGTTTTCTGTGCCTACACTGAAAAGTGACTTTGTGTCACTTTGCAGTATATTTTCATTAAAAAGTATGACTTTCTTCTTTCAAATGGATTGTTCTAATTGTTCATTTCATAACTATGCTATATTATTCTCACTTCAATATGACTGCTGGAGTGCAGTGTAGGACCACATACGGCAAAATGGAATTGAAATGCATTTTAAGTGCCATTCATATGTAGGACTACATGAGACATTTGGATTTGAGGACCTTTCAAGTCTGTTGCATTAACACAATCTAAAATGAAATGTAATATGACATTAACACATAATAAATACAGAAAAAAATAAAACCCACATGTCACACACACAGACACACACACACGTACACATACACACAGACAGACACACACACACACACACACACAGACACACACAATTAAACAGACAGACACACACGGACACACACACACACACACACACGTACACATACACACAGACAGACACACACACACACAGACACACACAATTAAACAGACAGACACACATGGACACACACACACACATGAATTTAAATTCAATCCTAGCATGCCAGTTATTTTCCACAAGAAAAATGGAATTAAATTTAAAGTATTGTTTGTTTGTTTTTTGGTCTTGTGGCAGCTGCAGATCTTTTAATTTTGATATTTAAAATCAAAATCCGTTTACCTTGCAATGCTGAGAGTGAGCTCAATTTCCCCAGTGCAAGCAGGAAGCCACGACTGACACCTGTATTACAACCAATCAGAGCACAATATGCTAATGAGTTTCTTCCAGAGAGATTCCTCACTCATAAACACCACTAACCCTCCTGACACAGCCCTGAAACTTAACTCCAGCCCCAAAGTCTAACCCCGAAACACATGAGCCCCTCCTGGCTACCCCCGGTACTGCATTTCTTTTCTGGCTATGATGTGCATGATGATAGCAGGATTTGATTGAACTGTATTCCCCAATGTCTGAGGCAGAACATCAGCTACTCTTCCTGGGGTCCACGCAAAACATGAAACATGACATTTTCAGACCAAACTAAACTATAAAAAATGTTGACATTTTCAGATAAAAAAAGTCATATCATATAATATTAAAAGGAGTATAGCTAGTATCGTTTCCTGGCCTATATACATGTACAAACTTCTTTCCATGTATTCTAATAGTCTGGCTTTGAGTTCGACCTGCGGCCCTTTGCTGTCCCATTCTTCTTTTCCTAAACCCAACCGTCCCGTTCTTCCCGCACGTCACAGAAACTTAAGCCCACCCACGACCATTTCCTTAACCTAACCGCGTCGAAAGTGACGCCGATAGTCCCGACCCAGCGCGTTTAGACGCTAAAGGAGACTTTTAGCGTCAGTAACAACGCCAAAGGCACCTGACCGAGCGTCCGTATTTTACGCGACGGGAGTGAGAATCTGTTGGACGTAACGGGGACTGATGTTTTTGAGATTTACTTACCACTTTGCAGCCTCTCTTTAAACATTCTCAGGACCTCCTTCTCCTCCCAGAGGTCGCTGGGGGTCTTAAACCTCTCCTCAGCGGCTGCTGTTGACGTCCAAACTGTGGGACTGGTGGAGGATGTGCTGGGGAGGGGCTCGTGGAACGTGGGGGAGCGCAGCACCGTGTTTTTTTTGTGACTTCATTTTATTCTGGAAGAAAGAAAAAAGAACAACAAACATCCTTAGTTGAATCAGAAATACAGGTAAGAGACAATCATCCCTGGCATTTTTACTCTGTGCTGTGTTTCCAATTCAACTACATATTGTATGTACTATTTGGGAAACATTGGATGTACTATTTATGGTTATACTGTAACTATTAGTTTTCTGTGCCTACACTGAAAAGTGACTTTGTGTCACTTTGCAGTATATTTTCATTAAAAAGTATGACTTTCTTCTTTCAAATGGATTGTTCTAATTGTTCATTTCATAACTATGCTATATTATTCTCACTTCAATATGACTGCTGGAGTGCAGTGTAGGACCACATACGGCAAAATGGAATTGAAATGCATTTTAAGTGCCATTCATATGTAGGACTACATGAGACATTTGGATTTGAGGACCTTTCAAGTCTGTTGCATTAACACAATCGAAAATGAAATGTAATATGACATTAACACATAATAAATACAGAAAAAAATAAAACCCACATGTCACACACACAGACACACACACACGTACACGTACACACAGACAGACACACACACACACACACACACACAGACACACACAATTAAACAGACAGACACACACGGACACACACACAGACACACACACACGTACACATACACACAGACAGACACACACACACACACACACAGACACACACAATTAAACAGACAGACACACATGGACACACACACACACACACATGAATTTAAATTCAATCCTAGCATGCCAGTTATTTTCCACAAGAAAAATGGAATTAAATTTAAAGTATTGTTTGTTTGTTTTTTGGTCTTGTGGCAGCTGCAGATCTTTTAATTTTGATATTTAAAATCAAAATCCGTTTACCTTGCAATGCTGAGAGTGAGCTCAATTTCCCCAGTGCAAGCAGGAAGCCACGACTGACACCTGTATTACAACCAATCAGAGCACAATATGCTAATGAGTTTCTTCCAGAGAGATTCCTCACTCATAAACACCACTAACCCTCCTGACACAGCCCTGAAACTTAACTCCAGCCCCAAAGTCTAACCCCGAAACACATGAGCCCCTCCTGGCTACCCCCGGTACTGCATTTCTTTTTTGGCTATGATGTGCATGATGATAGCAGGATTTGATTGAACTGTATTCCCCAATGTCTGAGGCAGAACATCAGCTACTCTTCCTGGGGTCCACGCAAAACATGAAACATGACATTTTCAGACCAAACTAAACTATAAAAAATGTTGACATTTTCAGATAAAAAAAGTCATATCATATAATATTAAAAGGAGTATAGCTAGTATCGTTTCCTGGCCTATATACATGTACAAACTTCTTTCCATGTATTCTAATAGTCTGGCTTTGAGTTCGACCTGCGGCCCTTTGCTGTCCCGTTCTTCTTTTCCTAAACCCAACCGTCCCATTCTTCTTTTCCTAAACCCAACCGTCCCCTTCTTCCCGCGCGTCACAGAAACTTAAGCCCACCCACGACCACTTCCTTAACCTAACCGCGTCGAAAGTGACGCCGATAGTCCCGACCCAGCGCGTTTAGACGCTAAAGGAGACTTTTAGCGTCAGTAACAACGCCAAAGGCACCTGACCGAGCGTCCGTATTTTACGCGACGGGAGTGAGAATCTGTTGGACGTAACGGGGACTGATGTTTTTGAGATTTACTTACCACTTTGCAGCCTCTCTTTAAACATTCTCAGGACCTCCTTCTCCTCCCAGAGGTCGCTGGGGGTCTTAAACCTCTCCTCAGCGGCTGCTGTTGACGTCCAAACTGTGGGACTGGTGGAGGATGTGCTGGGGAGGGGCTCGTGGAACGTGGGGGAGCGCAGCACCGTGTTTTTTTTGTGACTTCATTTTATTCTGGAAGAAAGAAAAAAGAACAACAAACATCCTTAGTTGAATCAGAAATACAGGTAAGAGACAATCATCCCTGGCATTTTTACTCTGTGCTGTGTTTCCAATTCAACTACATATTGTATGTACTATTTGGGAAACATTGGATGTACTATTTATGGTTATACTGTAACTATTAGTTTTCTGTGCCTACACTGAAAAGTGACTTTGTGTCACTTTGCAGTATATTTTCATTAAAAAGTATGACTTTCTTCTTTCAAATGGATTGTTCTAATTGTTCATTTCATAACTATGCTATATTATTCTCACTTCAATATGACTGCTGGAGTGCAGTGTAGGACCACATACGGCAAAATGGAATTGAAATGCATTTTAAGTGCCATTCATATGTAGGACTACATGAGACATTTGGATTTGAGGACCTTTCAAGTCTGTTGCATTAACACAATCTAAAATGAAATGTAATATGACATTAACACATAATAAATACAGAAAAAAATAAAACCCACATGTCACACACACAGACACACACAATTAAACAGACAGACACACATGGACACACACACACTCACAGAGACACACACACACACACACACACACACACACACACACACATGAATTTAAATTCAATCCTAGCATGCAGTTATTTTCCACAAGAAAAATGGAATTAAATTTAAAGTATTGTTTGTTTGTTTTTTGGTCTTGTGGCAGCTGCATATCTTTTAATTTTGATATTTAAAATCAAAATCCGTTTACCTTGCAATGCTGAGAGTGAGCTCAATTTCCCCAGTGCAAGCAGGAAGCCACGACTGACACCTGTATTACAACCAATCAGAGCACAATATGCTAATGAGTTTCTTCCAGAGAGATTCCTCACTCATAAACACCACTAACCCTCCTGACACAGCCCTGAAACTTAACTCCAGCCCCAAAGTCTAACCCCGAAACACATGAGCCCCTCCTGGCTACCCCCGGTACTGCATTTCTTTTCTGGCTATGATGTGCATGATGATAGCAGGATTTGATTGAACTGTATTCCCCAATGTCTGAGGCAGAACATCAGCTACTCTTCCTGGGGTCCACGCAAAACATGAAACATTACATTTTCAGACCAAACTAAACTATAAAAAATGTTGACATTTTCAGATAAAAAAAGTCATATCATATAATATTAAAAGGAGTATAGCTAGTATCGTTTCCTGGCCTATATACATGTACAAACTTCTTTCCATGTATTCTAATAGTCTGGCTTTGAGTTCGACCTGCGGCCCTTTGCTGTCCCATTCTTCTTTTCCTAAACCCAACCGTCCCGTTCTTCCCGCACGTCACAGAAACTTAAGCCCACCCACGACCATTTCCTTAACCTAACCGCGTCGAAAGTGACGCCGATAGTCCCGACCCAGCGCGTTTAGACGCTAAAGGAGACTTTTAGCGTCAGTAACAACGCCAAAGGCACCTGACCGAGCGTCCGTATTTTACGCGACGGGAGTGAGAATCTGTTGGACGTAACGGGGACTGATGTTTTTGAGATTTACTTACCACTTTGCAGCCTCTCTTTAAACATTCTCAGGACCTCCTTCTCCTCCCAGAGGTCGCTGGGGGTCTTAAACCTCTCCTCAGCGGCTGCTGTTGACGTCCAAACTGTGGGACTGGTGGAGGATGTGCTGGGGAGGGGCTCGTGGAACGTGGGGGAGCGCAGCACCGTGTTTTTTTTGTGACTTCATTTTATTCTGGAAGAAAGAAAAAAGAACAACAAACATCCTTAGTTGAATCAGAAATACAGGTAAGAGACAATCATCCCTGGCATTTTTACTCTGTGCTGTGTTTCCAATTCAACTACATATTGTATGTACTATTTGGGAAACATTGGATGTACTATTTATGGTTATACTGTAACTATTAGTTTTCTGTGCCTACACTGAAAAGTGACTTTGTGTCACTTTGCAGTATATTTTCATTAAAAAGTATGACTTTCTTCTTTCAAATGGATTGTTCTAATTGTTCATTTCATAACTATGCTATATTATTCTCACTTCAATATGACTGCTGGAGTGCAGTGTAGGACCACATACGGCAAAATGGAATTGAAATGCATTTTAAGTGCCATTCATATGTAGGACTACATGAGACATTTGGATTTGAGGACCTTTCAAGTCTGTTGCATTAACACAATCTAAAATGAAATGTAATATGACATTAACACATAATAAATACAGAAAAAAATAAAACCCACATGTCACACACACAGACACACACAATTAAACAGACAGACACACATGGACACACACACACTCACAGAGACACACACACACACACACACACACACACACACACACACACATGAATTTAAATTCAATCCTAGCATGCAGTTATTTTCCACAAGAAAAATGGAATTAAATTTAAAGTATTGTTTGTTTGTTTTTTGGTCTTGTGGCAGCTGCATATCTTTTAATTTTGATATTTAAAATCAAAATCCGTTTACCTTGCAATGCTGAGAGTGAGCTCAATTTCCCCAGTGCAAGCAGGAAGCCACGACTGACACCTGTATTACAACCAATCAGAGCACAATATGCTAATGAGTTTCTTCCAGAGAGATTCCTCACTCATAAACACCACTAACCCTCCTGACACAGCCCTGAAACTTAACTCCAGCCCCAAAGTCTAACCCCGAAACACATGAGCCCCTCCTGGCTACCCCCGGTACTACATTTCTTTTTGGCTATGATGTGCATGATGATAGCAGGATTTGATTGAACTGTATTCCCCAATGTCTGAGGCAGAACATCAGCTACTCTTCCTGGGGTCCACGCAAAACATGAAACATTACATTTTCAGACCAAACTAAACTATAAAAAATGTTGACATTTTCAGATAAAAAAAGTCATATCATATAATATTAAAAGGAGTATAGCTAGTATCGTTTCCTGGCCTATATACATGTACAAACTTCTTTCCATGTATTCTAATAGTCTGGCTTTGAGTTCGACCTGCGGCCCTTTGCTGTCCCATTCTTCTTTTCCTAAACCCAACCGTCGCGTTCTTCCCGCACGTCACAGAAACTTAAGCCCACCCACGACCATTTCCTTAACCTAACCGCGTCGAAAGTGACGCCGATAGTCCCGACCCAGCGCGTTTAGACGCTAAAGGAGACTTTTAGCGTCAGTAACAACGCCAAAGGCACCTGACCGAGCGTCCGTATTTTACGCGACGGGAGTGAGAATCTGTTGGACGTAACGGGGACTGATGTTTTTGAGATTTACTTACCACTTTGCAGCCTCTCTTTAAACATTCTCAGGACCTCCTTCTCCTCCCAGAGGTCGCTGGGGGTCTTAAACCTCTCCTCAGCGGCTGCTGTTGACGTCCAAACTGTGGGACTGGTGGAGGATGTGCTGGGGAGGGGCTCGTGGAACGTGGGGGAGCGCAGCACCGTGTTTTTTTTGTGACTTCATTTTATTCTGGAAGAAAGAAAAAAGAACAAAAAACATCCTTAGTTGAATCAGAAATACAGGTAAGAGACAATCATCCCTGGCATTTTTACTCTGTGCTGTGTTTCCAATTCAACTACATATTGTATGTACTATTTGGGAAACATTGGATGTACTATTTATGGTTATACTGTAACTATTAGTTTTCTGTGCCTACACTGAAAAGTGACTTTGTGTCACTTTGCAGTATATTTTCATTAAAAAGTATGACTTTCTTCTTTCAAATGGATTGTTCTAATTGTTCATTTCATAACTATGCTATATTATTCTCACTTCAATATGACTGCTGGAGTGCAGTGTAGGACCACATACGGCAAAATGGAATTGAAATGCATTTTAAGTGCCATTCATATGTAGGACTACATGAGACATTTGGATTTGAGGACCTTTCAAGTCTGTTGCATTAACACAATCTAAAATGAAATGTAATATGACATTAACACATAATAAATACAGAAAAAAATAAAACCCACATGTCACACACACACACACACACGTACACATACACACAGACACACACACACACACACACACAGACACACACAATTAAACAGACAGACACACACGGACACACACACACGTACACATACACACAGACAGACACACACACACACACACACAGACACACACAATTAAACAGACAGACACACATGGACACACACACACACACACACATGAATTTAAATTCAATCCTAGCATGCCAGTTATTTTCCACAAGAAAAATGGAATTAAATGCAAAGTATTGTTTGTTTGTTTTTTGGTCTTGTGGCAGCTGCAGATCTTTTAATTTTGATATTTAAAATCAAAATCCGTTTACCTTGCAATGCTGAGAGTGAGCTCAATTTCCCCAGTGCAAGCAGGAAGCCACGACTGACACCTGTATTACAACCAATCAGAGCACAATATGCTAATGAGTTTCTTCCAGAGAGATTCCTCACTCATAAACACCACTAACCCTCCTGACACAGCCCTGAAACTTAACTCCAGCCCCAAAGTCTAACCCCGAAACACATGAGCCCCTCCTGGCTACCCCCGGTACTGCATTTCTTTTTTGGCTATGATGTGCATGATGATAGCAGGATTTGATTGAACTGTATTCCCCAATGTCTGAGGCAGAACATCAGCTACTCTTCCTGGGGTCCACGCAAAACATGAAACATGACATTTTCAGACCAAACTAAACTATAAAAAATGTTGACATTTTCAGATAAAAAAAGTCATATCATATAATATTAAAAGGAGTATAGCTAGTATCGTTTCCTGGCCTATATACATGTACAAACTTCTTTCCATGTATTCTAATAGTCTGGCTTTGAGTTCGACCTGCGGCCCTTTGCTGTCCCGTTCTTCTTTTCCTAAACCCAACCGTCCCATTCTTCTTTTCCTAAACCCAACCGTCCCGTTCTTCCCGCACGTCACAGAAACTTAAGCCCACCCACGACCATTTCCTTAACCTAACCGCGTCGAAAGTGACGCCGATAGTCCCGACCCAGCGCGTTTAGACGCTAAAGGAGACTTTTAGCGTCAGTAACAACGCCAAAGGCACCTGACCGAGCGTCCGTATTTTACGCGACGGGAGTGAGAATCTGTTGGACGTAACGGGGACTGATGTTTTTGAGATTTACTTACCACTTTGCAGCCTCTCTTTAAACATTCTCAGGACCTCCTTCTCCTCCCAGAGGTCGCTGGGGGTCTTAAACCTCTCCTCAGCGGCTGCTGTTGACGTCCAAACTGTGGGACTGGTGGAGGATGTGCTGGGGAGGGGCTCGTGGAACGTGGGGGAGCGCAGCACCGTGTTTTTTTTGTGACTTCATTTTATTCTGGAAGAAAGAAAAAAGAACAAAAAACATCCTTAGTTGAATCAGAAATACAGGTAAGAGACAATCATCCCTGGCATTTTTACTCTGTGCTGTGTTTCCAATTCAACTACATATTGTATGTACTATTTGGGAAACATTGGATGTACTATTTATGGTTATACTGTAACTATTAGTTTTCTGTGCCTACACTGAAAAGTGACTTTGTGTCACTTTGCAGTATATTTTCATTAAAAAGTATGACTTTCTTCTTTCAAATGGATTGTTCTAATTGTTCATTTCATAACTATGCTATATTATTCTCACTTCAATATGACTGCTGGAGTGCAGTGTAGGACCACATACGGCAAAATGGAATTGAAATGCATTTTAAGTGCCATTCATATGTAGGACTACATGAGACATTTGGATTTGAGGACCTTTCAAGTCTGTTGCATTAACACAATCTAAAATGAAATGTAATATGACATTAACACATAATAAATACAGAAAAAAATAAAACCCACATGTCACACACACAGACACACACACACGTACACATACACACAGACAGACACACACACACACACACACACAGACACACACAATTAAACAGACAGACACACACGGACACACACACAGACACACACACACGTACACATACACACAGACAGACACACACACACACACACACACACAGACACACACAATTAAACAGACAGACACACATGGACACACACACACACACACATGAATTTAAATTCAATCCTAGCATGCCAGTTATTTTCCACAAGAAAAATGGAATTAAATTTAAAGTATTGTTTGTTTGTTTTTTGGTCTTGTGGCAGCTGCAGATCTTTTAATTTTGATATTTAAAATCAAAATCCGTTTACCTTGCAATGCTGAGAGTGAGCTCAATTTCCCCAGTGCAAGCAGGACGCCACGACTGACACCTGTATTACAACCAATCAGAGCACAATATGCTAATGAGTTTCTTCCAGAGAGATTCCTCACTCATAAACACCACTAACCCTCCTGACACAGCCCTGAAACTTAACTCCAGCCCCAAAGTCTAACCCCGAAACACATGAGCCCCTCCTGGCTACCCCCGGTACTGCATTTCTTTTTTGGCTATGATGTGCATGATGATAGCAGGATTTGATTGAACTGTATTCCCCAATGTCTGAGGCAGAACATCAGCTACTCTTCCTGGGGTCCACGCAAAACATGAAACATGACATTTTCAGACCAAACTAAACTATAAAAAATGTTGACATTTTCAGATAAAAAAAGTCATATCATATAATATTAAAAGGAGTATAGCTAGTATCGTTTCCTGGCCTATATACATGTACAAACTTCTTTCCATGTATTCTAATAGTCTGGCTTTGAGTTCGACCTGCGGCCCTTTGCTGTCCCGTTCTTCTTTTCCTAAACCCAACCGTCCCATTCTTCTTTTCCTAAACCCAACCGTCCCGTTCTTCCCGCACGTCACAGAAACTTAAGCCCACCCACGACCATTTCCTTAACCTAACCGCGTCGAAAGTGACGCCGATAGTCCCGACCCAGCGCGTTTAGACGCTAAAGGAGACTTTTAGCGTCAGTAACAACGCCAAAGGCACCTGACCGAGCGTCCGTATTTTACGCGACGGGAGTGAGAATCTGTTGGACGTAACGGGGACTGATGTTTTTGAGATTTACTTACCACTTTGCAGCCTCTCTTTAAACATTCTCAGGACCTCCTTCTCCTCCCAGAGGTCGCTGGGGGTCTTAAACCTCTCCTCAGCGGCTGCTGTTGACGTCCAAACTGTGGGACTGGTGGAGGATGTGCTGGGGAGGGGCTCGTGGAACGTGGGGGAGCGCAGCACCGTGTTTTTTTTGTGACTTCATTTTATTCTGGAAGAAAGAAAAAAGAACAACAAACATCCTTAGTTGAATCAGAAATACAGGTAAGAGACAATCATCCCTGGCATTTTTACTCTGTGCTGTGTTTCCAATTCAACTACATATTGTATGTACTATTTGGGAAACATTGGATGTACTATTTATGGTTATACTGTAACTATTAGTTTTCTGTGCCTACACTGAAAAGTGACTTTGTGTCACTTTGCAGTATATTTTCATTAAAAAGTATGACTTTCTTCTTTCAAATGGATTGTTCTAATTGTTCATTTCATAACTATGCTATATTATTCTCACTTCAATATGACTGCTGGAGTGCAGTGTAGGACCACATACGGCAACATGGAATTGAAATGCATTTTAAGTGCCATTCATATGTAGGACTACATGAGACATTTGGATTTGAGGACCTTTCAAGTCTGTTGCATTAACACAATCTAAAATGAAATGTAATATGACATTAACACATAATAAATACAGAAAAAAATAAAACCCACATGTCACACACACAGACACACACAATTAAACAGACAGACACACATGGACACACACACACTCACAGAGACACACACACACACACACACACACATGAATTTAAATTCAATCCTAGCATGCAGTTATTTTCCACAAGAGAAATGGAATTAAATTTAAAGTATTGTTTGTTTGTTTTTTGGTCTTGTGGCAGCTGCATATCTTTTAATTTTGATATTTAAAATCAAAATCCGTTTACCTTGCAATGCTGAGAGTGAGCTCAATTTCCCCAGTGCAAGCAGGAAGCCACGACTGACACCTGTATTACAACCAATCAGAGCACAATATGCTAATGAGTTTCTTCCAGAGAGATTCCTCATTCATAAACATCCTTATCCCTCCTGACACAGCCCTGAAACTTAACTCCAGCCCCAAAAACTAACCCCGAAACACATGAGCCCCACACCCCCCCCTGGCTACCCCCGGTACTGCATTTGCCTGTGACAGACAGACGAAAGATCAGACAGCCGTGTAACTGATGTATGTAGTATCGTATGTGTTCATGGTTATAGCTGTGAGTTTTGTCTGCCTACACATAACAATAAACAATAAGCCTGTCTTGCAAATGAAATCAAGCCAGTGTCTGTTTTTTTGTTTTTTTTCTCCTGTTAGCAGGTTATTTTGTCAACTTAAATAAGACGTCGCTGTACCGTCTACGGTACAGATTGTGGCAGTGGTGTCGCTGTAATCTCCATTTATAAACGTTTTTATAACTTTAAAGCATTAAATCTTCAAAATATACAGCCATGCGACACACCAATTTAAAGCTTAGCGTCTCAGGATTCCATTAAGCCCACACACAAAGCATAAGATGATTTACAGCAGTTACACAACTGCTACAAAGTTATAATAAATAAAACAATACAGCGTAAACAGCGCAGCCCGTGTGTTTTGCATCCTTACCTGTTTCCCTGTCCCTTTGGCCACTGCGTGGATTTTTTGCCCAAAGCTTTTTTTTCTTAAATCCCCAAGAGTCCAAGGAAATGGAATATCCAAGCCATTATATCCAAAACGAGCTGTTTGCCTCACAATCTTGACGTTTCTGGCCGAATCACAACGGAAAATCGCTGAACTGTTTTTCATTTCCGCACTTCTAACGCTGCTCGCTTCTCTCCCGAGGGTCCTAGCAACTTGATGTGGGCGTCATTCTATTCCCTGAGTTCTAAGCTTTCCATCGATACCTGATATAAGCCAATCGGTGCAGGTTTGGCTGTGATACACCAATAATAAAGCTGAAGTCTCCTCTGACGCGTTTGGGACCACGCGGAAATGATCGACATTTGCTCGGACCAGTTAGATGTAAATGCCCTCAGACCCGGCTACATTTGTAGCCAATGAGCAGACAAGTCGATCGATACCAAATTTGCCGGTGAAATTTTAACCCTGTAATGGCTGGAGCTGTGTCAAAGCAAAAACAGGGCCTCATATAAGCATTTCACACCCTGTGCAGTTCATAATGACTTATTTCTATATATTTAGGTATATAGTTATTTCAAGTATGTGTATGATTGATGTGGATGTGTTTGTGTATTTGAGAAGTTTTTTTATTTTGTACTTTATTGGCTTTTTTCTTTGCACTTTTCAAATAAAAATCAGAAAAACGCACAGACATATATGTAGAAAAAAATTCATATAAAATCAATTTTTGAGTCTTTTGGCTTCTGGATTTTTTCTGTAGTAAGCTGAGACATGTGGCTAATGTCCTGGATTGTCTGTCACCTGGAATATATGTTCACAGCAGTGGATTTTAATCATTTTATAGATGTATGACTTGGACGGAAATAGAAACCCTCCATTCTAGCCTCTGTAACTCTGTGTCAGTAAGGCCTAGAATCACTCTGACACTTGGAACAAACACTTGAGAGTGTTTTCTTTCCAGTGGTACCAGGCACATCCCTGAGTGTCAAAGTATATGGGAGCTGTACCAATTTTAATTTGGGTATGACGTTTAGACCAAAAGCTTGAAAATGCAGGTGATACTAAAGAGGTTAAAATGTACTTTCAATAGATTCCTCTGCGTCATTTTAAAAGTGTGAAGACAACATCCTTAGAAACGCCCTAAATGTAAACTGTGTAATTCTGGGGAAGATAAGGATGCATCTCAGAAACTGCTGTGATTCTCATTAGCTCTAAAGAACATTTACTGTATTTCAAGATATTTTTTAAACAGAAAAATCTAGCAAGATTACCTTGTCAATGCTGAGAATGAACGTGAAAGACAGCAGTCCTCCAATTAATGCTGCAAGGCACAGAGCTGTATTTATAAATCCTTGCCTTGCTTCCAACCCATCAGAGCACAGTATGCCAATGAGTTTCTTCCAGAGCATAAACATCCCTATCCCTCCTGACACAGCCCTGAAACTTAACTCCAGCCCCAAAGTCTAACCCCGAAACACATCAGCCCCTCCTGGCTACCCCCGGTACTGCATTTCTTTTCTGGCTATTATGTGCACATTGATAACATGATTTGATTGAACTGTATTCCCCAATTTCTGAGGCAGAACATCAGCTACTCTTCCTGGGGTCCACGCAAAACATGAAACATGACATTTTCAGACCAAACTAAACTATAAAAAATGTTGACATTTTCAGATAAAAAAAAGTCATATCATATAATTTTAAAAGGAGTATAGCTAGTATCGTTTCCTGGCCTATATACATGTACAAACTTCTTTCCATGTATTCTAATAGTAATATGTAGCACACAAATACATACAGAGACACAAAGACACACACACACACACACACACACACACACACCTCTCCCCCATCAACTGATTTATATATCAAATTCATTCACTTTCATTTTCAACTGCTCATTTATTCTCACTGAAGGGCTTATTTCATATTTCTTGCTGTTTTGTAATGCCTTCATGTGTGTTCATACTGTGATATATTGCCTGTAACACCAACAACCCTGGAACAGTGGCACCATCTGCTGGACTAAATCAGAAAGGGACGTTCTGCAAGAAAGCTCCTCAGGCCAGGACCTGCACAGGTTCATTTTAACTCGCATGTAAACACAGTTTGCCCAGTATTAGGCTGCACAAACTCCATCAACTGTTTGGTGTATACGTATTTGTTAATGTTATCAGTTTGTTGTAACCACGCCAGATGAAAACACATTCCGTTCGGGAGATACAGACGACCTATTTCAGACTTTGTCAGAAAGCAGTACTTTGCTCCATCTGTTTGACGTCTTTGCATCACCCTTCTGTGAAAATAAATCATTGTTAAAATGGATTTAAGTCCTCATAATTAGATGTCAAGGATTCTTCAAACTCTGTGGTCTTATATTTCTGTTGTTATCACATTATTATACAGCGCATAATTTGAATATCAATGTGGTTATTGTTTTTCTGTAAAAACATGTTACATGTTACAACACGTTACTTTCCCCTGAAATATTCAATATTTACTGAAGCCTTTTTTGTAAGATAAATATGTATTTTCAAAGATTTACTGTGGCGTTGCAAATGAGTATGTACATGTGAAATCAGGTCACAGACTGACGTCGGTTAAATAATTATTTTTTATTCATTAAAACAAACACAGTCGCTACATGATTAATACTTATCAAACTAAAACAAATGTGTATAATAACTCAAGAGGAATTTGTGTAAAAACCCAGAGTACTGACCCCGAATGAGCCACAATGAATCTATTTGTTGTTGAAACTTTAAAACAATTTGCTTTGGTCAATTATTTTGAATTTTGCTCTGCTCACCAACACACATATGTACAACACGTTCGAGCAAAACAAGAAAATTAGTTAAAAAAAAACAAGAAAATTATTAAGGGCGGCCTCTAGCTCTCCCAGTGGGAGCGTTGGCCCCACGTTGCCCGAGTCCTGCAGCGGCCCGGCTTTGAGTTCGACCTGCGGCCCTTTGCTGCGTGTCGTCCCCCATCCCTCTCCCCCAACAATGATTAGCCACTGTCACTGTGATAGGGGGGGGGGAAAGGCCCAAAAAAGAATCTTTAAAATAAAAAAAAAGCAAATTAATCCCTTTGTAGCGTTTTTTGAAGTTTGGATTTGAGCTCAGCCTCAATCAACGACGATCGCCTCTTCTTTTTAAGGACCGTCTTAATTTTCTCTGCCAGGAATTCTGTCCCTCTTGGTCTGAAACCAGGCAGCCAAA
This sequence comes from Sander lucioperca, assembly GCF_008315115.2. Classification (NCBI taxonomy): domain Eukaryota; kingdom Metazoa; phylum Chordata; class Actinopteri; order Perciformes; family Percidae; genus Sander; species Sander lucioperca. The sequence continues at coordinate 115,296 of NW_023396130.1, read as the reverse complement.
TTCTGAGGTCCTCCCCAGCCTTTTTTATGGCAGATGCCCTCGCCATCAGGTTCTTGGTGTCTGAAAAACAAGCATCACAAGTTGCTGTAACTAACCACTGTTAATCTCTGTCATGCCACAGCGTGTCAATGCCGCATCTGGGTCAATATCACCATGAGGTGCCTTTGAGACTTCCCCATTTCCCCCCAAAAAAGCTGAGATTTTCCATCGAAGTTCATTTTCATTGTATTGAGTATATGTTATGCTGTTAGAAATGCATATTGGTCAAGCTCCCACACTTTTTTATGAATTAACTGCAAGCAGACAATTTACATGCAAACACAGCAAAATATGTCCACCCTGTCATGGACAATTTCAAAGCAGAATAAATACATTGTAATTACATAGTGATTGTAAAACGTACATTTTCAGAAAACTATTTAGTCACTTTCTCAACCAATATATTTTAGTTAATGGGAAAAGTATTTGGATAATAATGAAATTATGGCAAACTATTTCTAAATAAAATCTAACAAAGATATCTGGTCAAACTTTGAAACAATACTATTTGGCCCTCATTTGTTTATAAAGGAATCACACAAACGATTTTGCTAACTTGCGAAAATAATTTTGTGGTGGACACGTTGTGAAATGTCATTGAATGGCCTCATAAATGCAAGGAACAATGCAAGAAAATGATGTTAAAAAAATGCCTTTTCCCATGTAAGGGGAAATTACCAGTTGAACAGACTGGTTTTGATCCACTCTACCTGCATGCAGCCACTGAATAAAGTGGCTGCATGCAGGTAGAGTGGATCTAAACCCAACCGTCCCATTCTCCTTTTCCTAAAACCAACCGTCCCCTTCTTCCCGCGCGTCACAGAAACGTAAGCCCACCCATGACCATTTCCTTAACCTAACCGCGTCGAAAGTGACGCCGATAGTCCCGACCCAGCGCGTTTAGATAAAGCGCGTTTAGACGCTAAAGGAGACTTTTAGCGTCAGTAACAACGCCAAAGGCACCTGACCGAGCGTCCGTATTTTACGCGACGGGAGTGAGAATCTGTTGGACGTAACGGGGACTGATGTTTTTGAGATTTACTTACCACTTTGCAGCCTCTCTTTAAACATTCTCAGGACCTCCTTCTCCTCCCAGAGGTCGCTGGGGGTCTTAAACCTCTCCTCAGCGGCTGCTGTTGACGTCCAAACTGTGGGACTGGTGGAGGATGTGCTGGGGAGGGGCTCGTGGAACGTGGGGGAGCGCAGCACCGTGTTTTTTTTGTGACTTCATTTTATTCTGGAAGAAAGAAAAAAGAACAACAAACATCCTTAGTTGAATCAGAAATACAGGTAAGAGACAATCATCCCTGGCATTTTTACTCTGTGCTGTGTTTCCAATTCAACTACATATTGTATGTACTATTTGGGAAACATTGGATGTACTATTTATGGTTATACTGTAACTATTAGTTTTCTGTGCCTACACTGAAAAGTGACTTTGTGTCACTTTGCAGTATATTTTCATTAAAAAGTATGACTTTCTTCTTTCAAATGGATTGTTCTAATTGTTCATTTCATAACTATGCTATATTATTCTCACTTCAATATGACTGCTGGAGTGCAGTGTAGGACCACATACGGCAAAATGGAATTGAAATGCATTTTAAGTGCCATTCATATGTAGGACTACATGAGACATTTGGATTTGAGGACCTTTCAAGTCTGTTGCATTAACACAATCTAAAATGAAATGTAATATGACATTAACACATAATAAATACAGAAAAAAATAAAACCCACATGTCACACACACAGACACACACAATTAAACAGACAGACACACATGCACACACACACACTCACAGAGACACACACACACCACACACACACACACACACACACACACACATGAATTTAAATTCAATCCTAGCATGCAGTTATTTTCCACAAGAAAAATGGAATTAAATTTAAAGTATTGTTTGTTTGTTTTTTGGTCTTGTGGCAGCTGCATATCTTTTAATTTTGATATTTAAAATCAAAATCCGTTTACCTTGCAATGCTGAGAGTGAGCTCAATTTCCCCAGTGCAAGCAGGAAGCCACGACTGACACCTGTATTACAACCAATCAGAGCACAATATGCTAATGAGTTTCTTCCAGAGAGATTCCTCACTCATAAACACCACTAACCCTCCTGACACAGCCCTGAAACTTAACTCCAGCCCCAAAGTCTAACCCCGAAACACATGAGCCCCTCCTGGCTACCCCCGGTACTACATTTCTTTTTTGGCTATGATGTGCATGATGATAGCAGGATTTGATTGAACTGTATTCCCCAATGTCTGAGGCAGAACATCAGCTACTCTTCCTGGGGTCCACGCAAAACATGAAACATGACATTTTCAGACCAAACTAAACTATAAAAAATGTTGACATTTTCAGATAAAAAAAGTCATATCATATAATATTAAAAGGAGTATAGCTAGTATCGTTTCCTGGCCTATATACATGTACAAACTTCTTTCCATGTATTCTAATAGTCTGGCTTTGAGTTCGACCTGCGGCCCTTTGCTGTCCCATTCTTCTTTTCCTAAACCCAACCGTCGCGTTCTTCCCGCACGTCACAGAAACTTAAGCCCACCCACGACCATTTCCTTAACCTAACCGCGTCGAAAGTGACGCCGATAGTCCCGACCCAGCGCGTTTAGACGCTAAAGGAGACTTTTAGCGTCAGTAACAACGCCAAAGGCACCTGACCGAGCGTCCGTATTTTACGCGACGGGAGTGAGAATCTGTTGGACGTAACGGGGACTGATGTTTTTGAGATTTACTTACCACTTTGCAGCCTCTCTTTAAACATTCTCAGGACCTCCTTCTCCTCCCAGAGGTCGCTGGGGGTCTTAAACCTCTCCTCAGCGGCTGCTGTTGACGTCCAAACTGTGGGACTGGTGGAGGATGTGCTGGGGAGGGGCTCGTGGAACGTGGGGGAGCGCAGCACCGTGTTTTTTTTGTGACTTCATTTTATTCTGGAAGAAAGAAAAAAGAACAACAAAACATCCTTAGTTGAATCAGAAATACAGGTAAGAGACAATCATCCCTGGCATTTTTACTCTGTGCTGTGTTTCCAATTCAACTACATATTGTATGTACTATTTGGGAAACATTGGATGTACTATTTATGGTTATACTGTAACTATTAGTTTTCTGTGCCTACACTGAAAAGTGACTTTGTGTCACTTTGCAGTATATTTTCATTAAAAAGTATGACTTTCTTCTTTCAAATGGATTGTTCTAATTGTTCATTTCATAACTATGCTATATTATTCTCACTTCAATATGACTGCTGGAGTGCAGTGTAGGACCACATACGGCAAAATGGAATTGAAATGCATTTTAAGTGCCATTCATATGTAGGACTACATGAGACATTTGGATTTGAGGACCTTTCAAGTCTGTTGCATTAACACAATCTAAAATGAAATGTAATATGACATTAACACATAATAAATACAGAAAAAAATAAAACCCACATGTCACACACACAGACACACACAATTAAACAGACAGACACACATGGACACACACACACTCACAGAGACACACACACACACACACACACACACACACACACACACACACACATGAATTTAAATTCAATCCTAGCATGCAGTTATTTTCCACAAGAAAAATGGAATTAAATTTAAAGTATTGTTTGTTTGTTTTTTGGTCTTGTGGCAGCTGCATATCTTTTAATTTTGATATTTAAAATCAAAATCCGTTTACCTTGCAATGCTGAGAGTGAGCTCAATTTCCCCAGTGCAAGCAGGAAGCCACGACTGACACCTGTATTACAACCAATCAGAGCACAATATGCTAATGAGTTTCTTCCAGAGAGATTCCTCACTCATAAACACCACTAACCCTCCTGACACAGCCCTGAAACTTAACTCCAGCCCCAAAGTCTAACCCCGAAACACATGAGCCCCTCCTGGCTACCCCCGGTACTACATTTCTTTTTTGGCTATGATGTGCATGATGATAGCAGGATTTGATTGAACTGTATTCCCCAATGTCTGAGGCAGAACATCAGCTACTCTTCCTGGGGTCCACGCAAAACATGAAACATGACATTTTCAGACCAAACTAAACTATAAAAAATGTTGACATTTTCAGATAAAAAAAGTCATATCATACAATATTAAAAGGAGTATAGCTAGTATCGTTTCCTGGCCTATATACATGTACAAACTTCTTTCCATGTATTCTAATAGTCTGGCTTTGAGTTCGACCTGCGGCCCTTTGCTGTCCCATTCTTCTTTTCCTAAACCCAACCGTCGCGTTCTTCCCGCACGTCACAGAAACTTAAGCCCACCCACGACCATTTCCTTAACCTAACCGCGTCGAAAGTGACGCCGATAGTCCCGACCCAGCGCGTTTAGACGCTAAAGGAGACTTTTAGCGTCAGTAACAACGCCAAAGGCACCTGACCGAGCGTCCGTATTTTACGCGACGGGAGTGAGAATCTGTTGGACGTAACGGGGACTGATGTTTTTGAGATTTACTTACCACTTTGCAGCCTCTCTTTAAACATTCTCAGGACCTCCTTCTCCTCCCAGAGGTCGCTGGGGGTCTTAAACCTCTCCTCAGCGGCTGCTGTTGACGTCCAAACTGTGGGACTGGTGGAGGATGTGCTGGGGAGGGGCTCGTGGAACGTGGGGGAGCGCAGCACCGTGTTTTTTTTGTGACTTCATTTTATTCTGGAAGAAAGAAAAAAGAACAACAAACATCCTTAGTTGAATCAGAAATACAGGTAAGAGACAATCATCCCTGGCATTTTTACTCTGTGCTGTGTTTCCAATTCAACTACATATTGTATGTACTATTTGGGAAACATTGGATGTACTATTTATGGTTATACTGTAACTATTAGTTTTCTGTGCCTACACTGAAAAGTGACTTTGTGTCACTTTGCAGTATATTTTCATTAAAAAGTATGACTTTCTTCTTTCAAATGGATTGTTCTAATTGTTCATTTCATAACTATGCTATATTATTCTCACTTCAATATGACTGCTGGAGTGCAGTGTAGGACCACATACGGCAAAATGGAATTGAAATGCATTTTAAGTGCCATTCATATGTAGGACTACATGAGACATTTGGATTTGAGGACCTTTCAAGTCTGTTGCATTAACACAATCTAAAATGAAATGTAATATGACATTAACACATAATAAATACAGAAAAAAATAAAACCCACATGTCACACACACAGACACACACAATTAAACAGACAGACACACATGGACACACACACACTCACAGAGACACACACACACACACACACACACACACACACACACACACATGAATTTAAATTCAATCCTAGCATGCAGTTATTTTCCACAAGAAAAATGGAATTAAATTTAAAGTATTGTTTGTTTGTTTTTTGGTCTTGTGGCAGCTGCATATCTTTTAATTTTGATATTTAAAATCAAAATCCGTTTACCTTGCAATGCTGAGAGTGAGCTCAATTTCCCCAGTGCAAGCAGGAAGCCACGACTGACACCTGTATTACAACCAATCAGAGCACAATATGCTAATGAGTTTCTTCCAGAGAGATTCCTCACTCATAAACACCACTAACCCTCCTGACACAGCCCTGAAACTTAACTCCAGCCCCAAAGTCTAACCCCGAAACACATGAGCCCCTCCTGGCTACCCCCGGTACTGCATTTCTTTTTGGCTATGATGTGCATGATGATAGCAGGATTTGATTGAACTGTATTCCCCAATGTCTGAGGCAGAACATCAGCTACTCTTCCTGGGGTCCACGCAAAACATGAAACATGACATTTTCAGACCAAACTAAACTATAAAAAATGTTGACATTTTCAGATAAAAAAAGTCATATCATACAATATTAAAAGGAGTATAGCTAGTATCGTTTCCTGGCCTATATACATGTACAAACTTCTTTCCATGTATTCTAATAGTCTGGCTTTGAGTTCGACCTGCGGCCCTTTGCTGTCCCATTCTTCTTTTCCTAAACCCAACCGTCGCGTTCTTCCCGCACGTCACAGAAACTTAAGCCCACCCACGACCATTTCCTTAACCTAACCGCGTCGAAAGTGACGCCGATAGTCCCGACCCAGCGCGTTTAGACGCTAAAGGAGACTTTTAGCGTCAGTAACAACGCCAAAGGCACCTGACCGAGCGTCCGTATTTTACGCGACGGGAGTGAGAATCTGTTGGACGTAACGGGGACTGATGTTTTTGAGATTTACTTACCACTTTGCAGCCTCTCTTTAAACATTCTCAGGACCTCCTTCTCCTCCCAGAGGTCGCTGGGGGTCTTAAACCTCTCCTCAGCGGCTGCTGTTGACGTCCAAACTGTGGGACTGGTGGAGGATGTGCTGGGGAGGGGCTCGTGGAACGTGGGGGAGCGCAGCACCGTGTTTTTTTTGTGACTTCATTTTATTCTGGAAGAAAGAAAAAGAACAACAAACATCCTTAGTTGAATCAGAAATACAGGTAAGAGACAATCATCCCTGGCATTTTTACTCTGTGCTGTGTTTCCAATTCAACTACATATTGTATGTACTATTTGGGAAACATTGGATGTACTATTTATGGTTATACTGTAACTATTAGTTTTCTGTGCCTACACTGAAAAGTGACTTTGTGTCACTTTGCAGTATATTTTCATTAAAAAGTATGACTTTCTTCTTTCAAATGGATTGTTCTAATTGTTCATTTCATAACTATGCTATATTATTCTCACTTCAATATGACTGCTGGAGTGCAGTGTAGGACCACATACGGCAAAATGGAATTGAAATGCATTTTAAGTGCCATTCATATGTAGGACTACATGAGACATTTGGATTTGAGGACCTTTCAAGTCTGTTGCATTAACACAATCTAAAATGAAATGTAATATGACATTAACACATAATAAATACAGAAAAAAATAAAACCCACATGTCACACACACAGACACACACAATTAAACAGACAGACACACATGGACACACACACACTCACAGAGACACACACACACACACACACACACACATGAATTTAAATTCAATCCTAGCATGCAGTTATTTTCCACAAGAAAAATGGAATTAAATTTAAAGTATTGTTTGTTTGTTTTTTGGTCTTGTGGCAGCTGCATATCTTTTAATTTTGATATTTAAAATCAAAATCCGTTTACCTTGCAATGCTGAGAGTGAGCTCAATTTCCCCAGTGCAAGCAGGAAGCCACGACTGACACCTGTATTACAACCAATCAGAGCACAATATGCTAATGAGTTTCTTCCAGAGAGATTCCTCATTCATAAACATCCTTATCCCTCCTGACACAGCCCTGAAACTTAACTCCAGCCCCAAAAACTAACCCCGAAACACATGAGCCCCACACCCCCCCCTGGCTACCCCCGGTACTGCATTTGCCTGTGACAGACAGACGAAAGATCAGACAGCCGTGTAACTGATGTATGTAGTATCGTATGTGTTCATGGTTATAGCTGTGAGTTTTGTCTGCCTACACATAACAATAAACAATAAGCCTGTCTTGCAAATGAAATCAAGCCAGTGTCTGTTTTTTTGTTTTTTTTCTCCTGTTAGCAGGTTATTTTGTGAACTTAAAATGTACTTTCAATAGATTCCTCTGTGTCATTTTAAAAGTGTGAAGACAACATCCTTAGAAACGCCCTAAATGTAAACTGTGTAATTCTGGGGAAGATAAGGATGCATCTCAGAAACTGCTGTGATTCTCATTAGCTCTAAAGAACATTTACTGTATTTCAAGATATTTTTTAAACAGAAAAATCTAGCAAGATTACCTTGTCAATGCTGAGAATGAACGTGAAAGACAGCAGTCCTCCAATTAATGCTGCAAGGCACAGAGCTGTATTTATAAATCCTTGCCTTGCTTCCAACCCATCAGAGCACAGTATGCCAATGAGTTTCTTCCAGAGCATAAACATCCCTATCCCTCCTGACACAGCCCTGAAACTTAACTCCAGCCCCAAAGTCTAACCCCGAAACACATGAGCCCCTCCTGGCTACCCCCGGTACTGCATTTCTTTTCTGGCTATTATGTGCACATTGATAACATGATTTGATTGAACTGTATTCCCCAATGTCTGAGGCAGAACATCAGCTACTCTTCCTGGGGTCCACGCACAACATGAAACATGACATTTTCAGACCAAACTAAACTATAAAAAATGTTGACATTTTCAGATAAAAAAAAGTCATATCATATAATATTAAAAGGAGTATAGCTAGTATCGTTTCCTGGCCTATATACATGTACAAACTTCTTTCCATGTATTCTAATAGTCTGGCTTTGAGTTCGACCTGCGGCCCTTTGCTGTCCCGTTCTTCTTTTCCTAAACCCAACCGTCCCATTCTTCTTTTCCTAAACCCAACCGTCCCCTTCTTCCCGCGCGTCACAGAAACTTAAGCCCACCCACGACCATTTCCTTAACCTAACCGCGTCGAAAGTGACGCCGATAGTCCCGACCCAGCGCGTTTAGACGCTAAAGGAGACTTTTAGCGTCAGTAACAACGCCAAAGGCACCTGACCGAGCGTCCGTATTTTACGCGACGGGAGTGAGAATCTGTTGGACGTAACGGGGACTGATGTTTTTGAGATTTACTTACCACTTTGCAGCCTCTCTTTAAACATTCTCAGGACCTCCTTCTCCTCCCAGAGGTCGCTGGGGGTCTTAAACCTCTCCTCAGCGGCTGCTGTTGACGTCCAAACTGTGGGACTGGTGGAGGATGTGCTGGGGAGGGGCTCGTGGAACGTGGGGGAGCGCAGCACCGTGTTTTTTTTGTGACTTCATTTTATTCTGGAAGAAAGAAAAAAGAACAACAAACATCCTTAGTTGAATCAGAAATACAGGTAAGAGACAATCATCCCTGGCATTTTTACTCTGTGCTGTGTTTCCAATTCAACTACATATTGTATGTACTATTTGGGAAACATTGGATGTACTATTTATGGTTATACTGTAACTATTAGTTTTCTGTGCCTACACTGAAAAGTGACTTTGTGTCACTTTGCAGTATATTTTCATTAAAAAGTATGACTTTCTTCTTTCAAATGGATTGTTCTAATTGTTCATTTCATAACTATGCTATATTATTCTCACTTCAATATGACTGCTGGAGTGCAGTGTAGGACCACATACGGCAAAATGGAATTGAAATGCATTTTAAGTGCCATTCATATGTAGGACTACATGAGACATTTGGATTTGAGGACCTTTCAAGTCTGTTGCATTAACACAATCTAAAATGAAATGTAATATGACATTAACACATAATAAATACAGAAAAAAAAAAAACCCACATGTCACACACACACACACACACAATTAAACAGACAGACACACATGGACACACACACACACTCACAGAGACACACACACACACACACACACACACACACACACACACACACACACACATGAATTTAAATTCAATCCTAGCATGCAGTTATTTTCCACAAGAAAAATGGAATTAAATTTAAAGTATTGTTTGTTTGTTTTTTGGTCTTGTGGCAGCTGCATATCTTTTAATTTTGATATTTAAAATCAAAATCCGTTTACCTTGCAATGCTGAGAGTGAGCTCAATTTCCCCAGTGCAAGCAGGAAGCCACGACTGACACCTGTATTACAACCAATCAGAGCACAATATGCTAATGAGTTTCTTCCAGAGAGATTCCTCATTCATAAACATCCTTATCCCTCCTGACACAGCCCTGAAACTTAACTCCAGCCCCAAAAACTAACCCCGAAACACATGAGCCCCACACCCCCCCCTGGCTACCCCCGGTACTGCATTTGCCTGTGACAGACAGACGAAAGATCAGACAGCCGTGTAACTGATGTATGTAGTATCGTATGTGTTCATGGTTATAGCTGTGAGTTTTGTCTGCCTACACATAACAATAAACAATAAGCCTGTCTTGCAAATGAAATCAAGCCAGTGTCTGTTTTTTTGTTTTTTTTCTCCTGTTAGCAGGTTATTTTGTGAACTTAAAATGTACTTTCAATAGATTCCTCTGTGTCATTTTAAAAGTGTGAAGACAACATCCTTAGAAACGCCCTAAATGTAAACTGTGTAATTCTGGGGAAGATAAGGATGCATCTCAGAAACTGCTGTGATTCTCATTAGCTCTAAAGAACATTTACTGTATTTCAAGATATTTTTTAAACAGAAAAATCTAGCAAGATTACCTTGTCAATGCTGAGAATGAACGTGAAAGACAGCAGTCCTCCAATTAATGCTGCAAGGCACAGAGCTGTATTTATAAATCCTTGCCTTGCTTCCAACCCATCAGAGCACAGTATGCCAATGAGTTTCTTCCAGAGCATAAACATCCCTATCCCTCCTGACACAGCCCTGAAACTTAACTCCAGCCCCAAAGTCTAACCCCGAAACACATCAGCCCCTCCTGGCTACCCCCGGTACTGCATTTCTTTTCTGGCTATGATGTGCATGATGATAGCAGGATTTGATTGAACTGTATTCCCCAATGTCTGAGGCAGAACATCAGCTACTCTTCCTGGGGTCCACGCAAAACATGAAACATGACATTTTCAGACCAAACTAAACTATAAAAATGTTGACATTTTCAGATAAAAAAAGTCATATCATATAATATTAAAAGGAGTATAGCTAGTATCGTTTCCTGGCCTATATACATGTACAAACTTCTTTCCATGTATTCTAATAGTCTGGCTTTGAGTTCGACCTGCGGCCCTTTGCTGTCCCGTTCTTCTTTTCCTAAACCCAACCGTCCCATTCTTCTTTTCCTAAACCCAACCGTCCCCTTCTTCCCGCGCGTCACAGAAACTTAAGCCCACCCACGACCATTTCCTTAACCTAACCGCGTCGAAAGTGACGCCGATAGTCCCGACCCAGCGCGTTTAGACGCTAAAGGAGACTTTTAGCGTCAGTAACAACGCCAAAGGCACCTGACCGAGCGTCCGTATTTTACGCGACGGGAGTGAGAATCTGTTGGACGTAACGGGGACTGATGTTTTTGAGATTTACTTACCACTTTGCAGCCTCTCTTTAAACATTCTCAGGACCTCCTTCTCCTCCCAGAGGTCGCTGGGGGTCTTAAACCTCTCCTCAGCGGCTGCTGTTGACGTCCAAACTGTGGGACTGGTGGAGGATGTGCTGGGGAGGGGCTCGTGGAACGTGGGGGAGCGCAGCACCGTGTTTTTTTTGTGACTTCATTTTATTCTGGAAGAAAGAAAAAAGAACAACAAACATCCTTAGTTGAATCAGAAATACAGGTAAGAGACAATCATCCCTGGCATTTTTACTCTGTGCTGTGTTTCCAATTCAACTACATATTGTATGTACTATTTGGGAAACATTGGATGTACTATTTATGGTTATACTGTAACTATTAGTTTTCTGTGCCTACACTGAAAAGTGACTTTGTGTCACTTTGCAGTATATTTTCATTAAAAAGTATGACTTTCTTCTTTCAAATGGATTGTTCTAATTGTTCATTTCATAACTATGCTATATTATTCTCACTTCAATATGACTGCTGGAGTGCAGTGTAGGACCACATACGGCAAAATGGAATTGAAATGCATTTTAAGTGCCATTCATATGTAGGACTACATGAGACATTTGGATTTGAGGACCTTTCAAGTCTGTTGCATTAACACAATCTAAAATGAAATGTAATATGACATTAACACATAATAAATACAGAAAAAAATAAAACCCACATGTCACACACACAGACACACACAATTAAACAGACAGACACACATGGACACACACACACTCACAGAGACACACACACACACACACACACACACACACACACACACACACATGAATTTAAATTCAATCCTAGCATGCAGTTATTTTCCACAAGAAAAATGGAATTAAATTTAAAGTATTGTTTGTTTGTTTTTTGGTCTTGTGGCAGCTGCATATCTTTTAATTTTGATATTTAAAATCAAAATCCGTTTACCTTGCAATGCTGAGAGTGAGCTCAATTTCCCCAGTGCAAGCAGGAAGCCACGACTGACACCTGTATTACAACCAATCAGAGCACAATATGCTAATGAGTTTCTTCCAGAGAGATTCCTCACTCATAAACACCACTAACCCTCCTGACACAGCCCTGAAACTTAACTCCAGCCCCAAAGTCTAACCCCGAAACACATGAGCCCCTCCTGGCTACCCCCGGTACTGCATTTCTTTTTTGGCTATGATGTGCATGATGATAGCAGGATTTGATTGAACTGTATTCCCCAATGTCTGAGGCAGAACATCAGCTACTCTTCCTGGGGTCCACGCAAAACATGAAACATGACATTTTCAGACCAAACTAAACTATAAAAAATGTTGACATTTTCAGATAAAAAAAGTCATATCATATAATATTAAAAGGAGTATAGCTAGTATCGTTTCCTGGCCTATATACATGTACAAACTTCTTTCCATGTATTCTAATAGTCTGGCTTTGAGTTCGACCTGCGGCCCTTTGCTGTCCCGTTCTTCTTTTCCTAAACCCACCCGTCCCATTCTTCTTTTCCTAAACCCAACCGTCCCATTCTTCCCGCACGTCACAGAAACTTAAGCCCACCCACGACCATTTCCTTAACCTAACCGCGTCGAAAGTGACGCCGATAGTCCCGACCCAGCGCGTTTAGACGCTAAAGGAGACTTTTAGCGTCAGTAACAACGCCAAAGGCACCTGACCGAGCGTCCGTATTTTACGCGACGGGAGTGAGAATCTGTTGGACGTAACGGGGACTGATGTTTTTGAGATTTACTTACCACTTTGCAGCCTCTCTTTAAACATTCTCAGGACCTCCTTCTCCTCCCAGAGGTCGCTGGGGGTCTTAAACCTCTCCTCAGCGGCTGCTGTTGACGTCCAAACTGTGGGACTGGTGGAGGATGTGCTGGGGAGGGGCTCGTGGAACGTGGGGGAGCGCAGCACCGTGTTTTTTTTGTGACTTCATTTTATTCTGGAAGAAAGAAAAAAGAACAACAAACATCCTTAGTTGAATCAGAAATACAGGTAAGAGACAATCATCCCTGGCATTTTTACTCTGTGCTGTGTTTCCAATTCAACTACATATTGTATGTACTATTTGGGAAACATTGGATGTACTATTTATGGTTATACTGTAACTATTAGTTTTCTGTGCCTACACTGAAAAGTGACTTTGTGTCACTTTGCAGTATATTTTCATTAAAAAGTATGACTTTCTTCTTTCAAATGGATTGTTCTAATTGTTCATTTCATAACTATGCTATATTATTCTCACTTCAATATGACTGCTGGAGTGCAGTGTAGGACCACATACGGCAAAATGGAATTGAAATGCATTTTAAGTGCCATTCATATGTAGGACTACATGAGACATTTGGATTTGAGGACCTTTCAAGTCTGTTGCATTAACACAATCTAAAATGAAATGTAATATGACATTAACACATAATAAATACAGAAAAAAATAAAACCCACATGTCACACACACAGACACACACAATTAAACAGACAGACACACATGGACACACACACACACACACACACACACACACACACACACAGACACACACACACACACACACACACACACATGAATTTAAATTCAATCCTAGCATGCAGTTATTTTCCACAAGAAAAATGGAATTAAATTTAAAGTATTGTTTGTTTGTTTTTTGGTCTTGTGGCAGCTGCAGATCTTTTAATTTTGATATTTAAAATCAAAATCCGTTTACCTTGCAATGCTGAGAGTGAGCTCAATTTCCCCAGTGCAAGCAGGAAGCCACGACTGACACCTGTATTACAACCAATCAGAGCACAATATGCTAATGAGTTTCTTCCAGAGAGATTCCTCACTCATAAACACCACTAACCCTCCTGACACAGCCCTGAAACTTAACTCCAGCCCCAAAGTCTAACCCCGAAACACATGAGCCCCTCCTGGCTACCCCCGGTACTGCATTTCTTTTTTGGCTATGATGTGCATGATGATAGCAGGATTTGATTGAACTGTATTCCCCAATGTCTGAGGCAGAACATCAGCTACTCTTCCTGGGGTCCACGCAAAACATGAAACATGACATTTTCAGACCAAACTAAACTATAAAAAATGTTGACATTTTCAGATAAAAAAAGTCATATCATATAATATTAAAAGGAGTATAGCTAGTATCGTTTCCTGGCCTATATACATGTACAAACTTCTTTCCATGTATTCTAATAGTCTGGCTTTGAGTTCGACCTGCGGCCCTTTGCTGTCCCGTTCTTCTTTTCCTAAACCCAACCGTCCCCTTCTTTTCTAAACCCCCGTCCCGTTCTTCCCGCACGTCACAGAAACTTAAGCCCACCCACGACCATTTCCTTAACCTAACCGCGTCGAAAGTGACGCCGATAGTCCCGACCCAGCGCGTTTAGACGCTAAAGGAGACTTTTAGCGTCAGTAACAACGCCAAAGGCACCTGACCGAGCGTCCGTATTTTACGCGACGGGAGTGAGAATCTGTTGGACGTAACGGGGACTGATGTTTTTGAGATTTACTTACCACTTTGCAGCCTCTCTTTAAACATTCTCAGGACCTCCTTCTCCTCCCAGAGGTCGCTGGGGGTCTTAAACCTCTCCTCAGCGGCTGCTGTTGACGTCCAAACTGTGGGACTGGTGGAGGATGTGCTGGGGAGGGGCTCGTGGAACGTGGGGGAGCGCAGCACCGTGTTTTTTTTGTGACTTCATTTTATTCTGGAAGAAAGAAAAAAGAACAACAAACATCCTTAGTTGAATCAGAAATACAGGTAAGAGACAATCATCCCTGGCATTTTTACTCTGTGCTGTGTTTCCAATTCAACTACATATTGTATGTACTATTTGGGAAACATTGGATGTACTATTTATGGTTATACTGTAACTATTAGTTTTCTGTGCCTACACTGAAAAGTGACTTTGTGTCACTTTGCAGTATATTTTCATTAAAAAGTATGACTTTCTTCTTTCAAATGGATTGTTCTAATTGTTCATTTCATAACTATGCTATATTATTCTCACTTCAATATGACTGCTGGAGTGCAGTGTAGGACCACATACGGCAAAATGGAATTGAAATGCATTTTAAGTGCCATTCATATGTAGGACTACATGAGACATTTGGATTTGAGGACCTTTCAAGTCTGTTGCATTAACACAATCTAAAATGAAATGTAATATGACATTAACACATAATAAATACAGAAAAAAATAAAACCCACATGTCACACACACAGACACACACAATTAAACAGACAGACACACATGGACACACACACACTCACAGAGACACACACACACACACACACACACACATGAATTTAAATTCAATCCTAGCATGCAGTTATTTTCCACAAGAAAAATGGAATTAAATTTAAAGTATTGTTTGTTTGTTTTTTGGTCTTGTGGCAGCTGCATATCTTTTAATTTTGATATTTAAAATCAAAATCCGTTTACCTTGCAATGCTGAGAGTGAGCTCAATTTCCCCAGTGCAAGCAGGAAGCCACGACTGACACCTGTATTACAACCAATCAGAGCACAATATGCTAATGAGTTTCTTCCAGAGAGATTCCTCATTCATAAACATCCTTATCCCTCCTGACACAGCCCTGAAACTTAACTCCAGCCCCAAAAACTAACCCCGAAACACATGAGCCCCACACCCCCCCCTGGCTACCCCCGGTACTGCATTTGCCTGTGACAGACAGACGAAAGATCAGACAGCCGTGTAACTGATGTATGTAGTATCGTATGTGTTCATGGTTATAGCTGTGAGTTTTGTCTGCCTACACATAACAATAAACAATAAGCCTGTCTTGCAAATGAAATCAAGCCAGTGTCTGTTTTTTTGTTTTTTTTCTCCTGTTAGCAGGTTATTTTGTGAACTTAAAATGTACTTTCAATAGATTCCTCTGTGTCATTTTAAAAGTGTGAAGACAACATCCTTAGAAACGCCCTAAATGTAAACTGTGTAATTCTGGGGAAGATAAGGATGCATCTCAGAAACTGCTGTGATTCTCATTAGCTCTAAAGAACATTTACTGTATTTCAAGATATTTTTTAAACAGAAAAATCTAGCAAGATTACCTTGTCAATGCTGAGAATGAACGTGAAAGACAGCAGTCCTCCAATTAATGCTGCAAGGCACAGAGCTGTATTTATAAATCCTTGCCTTGCTTCCAACCCATCAGAGCACAGTATGCCAATGAGTTTCTTCCAGAGCATAAACATCCCTATCCCTCCTGACACAGCCCTGAAACTTAACTCCAGCCCCAAAGTCTAACCCCGAAACACATGAGCCCCTCCTGGCTACCCCCGGTACTGCATTTCTTTTCTGGCTATTATGTGCACATTGATAACATGATTTGATTGAACTGTATTCCCCAATGTCTGAGGCAGAACATCAGCCACTCTTCCTGGGGTCCACGCACAACATGAAACATGACATTTTCAGACCAAACTAAACTATAAAAAATGTTGACATTTTCAGATAAAAAAAGTCATATCATATAATATTAAAAGGAGTATAGCTAGTATCGTTTCCTGGCCTATATACATGTACAAACTTCTTTCCATGTATTCTAATAGTCTGGCTTTGAGTTCGACCTGCGGCCCTTTGCTGTCCCGTTCTTCTTTTCCTAAACCCAACCGTCCCATTCTTCTTTTCCTAAACCCAACCGTCCCGTTCTTCCCGCACGTCACAGAAACTTAAGCCCACCCACGACCATTTCCTTAACCTAACCGCGTCGAAAGTGACGCCGATAGTCCCGACCCAGCGCGTTTAGACGCTAAAGGAGACTTTTAGCGTCAGTAACAACGCCAAAGGCACCTGACCGAGTGACTTTGTGTCACTTTGCAGTATATTTTCATTAAAAAGTATGACTTTCTTCTTTCAAATGGATTGTTCTAATTGTTCATTTCATAACTATGCTATATTATTCTCACTTCAATATGACTGCTGGAGTGCAGTGTAGGACCACATACGGCAAAATGGAATTGAAATGCATTTTAAGTGCCATTCATATGTAGGACTACATGAGACATTTGGATTTGAGGACCTTTCAAGTCTGTTGCATTAACACAATCTAAAATGAAATGTAATATGACATTAACACATAATAAATACAGAAAAAAATAAAACCCACATGTCACACACACAGACACACACACACGTACACACACACACACACACACACACAGACACACACAATTAAACAGACAGACACACACGGACACACACACAGACACACACACACACACGTACACATACACACAGACAGACACACACACACACACACAGACACACACAATTAAACAGACAGACACACATGGACACACACACACACACACATGAATTTAAATTCAATCCTAGCATGCCAGTTATTTTCCACAAGAAAAATGGAATTAAATTTAAAGTATTGTTTGTTTGTTTTTTGGTCTTGTGGCAGCTGCAGATCTTTTAATTTTGATATTTAAAATCAAAATCGTTTACCTTGCAATGCTGAGAGTGAGCTCAATTTCCCCAGTGCAAGCAGGAAGCCACGACTGACACCTGTATTACAACCAATCAGAGCACAATATGCTAATGAGTTTCTTCCAGAGAGATTCCTCACTCATAAACACCACTAACCCTCCTGACACAGCCCTGAAACTTAACTCCAGCCCCAAAGTCTAACCCCGAAACACATGAGCCCCTCCTGGCTACCCCCGGTACTGCATTTCTTTTCTGGCTATGATGTGCATGATGA
>NW_023396130.1:0-92500 GCF_008315115.2 Sander lucioperca | reverse complement strand
ACAAGAAAAATGGAATTAAATTTAAAGTATTGTTTGTTTGTTTTTTGGTCTTGTGGCAGCTGCATATCTTTTAATTTTGATATTTAAAATCAAAATCCGTTTACCTTGCAATGCTGAGAGTGAGCTCAATTTCCCCAGTGCAAGCAGGAAGCCACGACTGACACCTGTATTACAACCAATCAGAGCACAATATGCTAATGAGTTTCTTCCAGAGAGATTCCTCATTCATAAACATCCTTATCCCTCCTGACACAGCCCTGAAACTTAACTCCAGCCCCAAAAACTAACCCCGAAACACATGAGCCCCACACCCCCCCCTGGCTACCCCCGGTACTGCATTTGCCTGTGACAGACAGACGAAAGATCAGACAGCCGTGTAACTGATGTATGTAGTATCGTATGTGTTCATGGTTATAGCTGTGAGTTTTGTCTGCCTACACATAACAATAAACAATAAGCCTGTCTTGCAAATGAAATCAAGCCAGTGTCTGTTTTTTTGTTTTTTTTCTCCTGTTAGCAGGTTATTTTGTGAACTTAAAATGTACTTTCAATAGATTCCTCTGTGTCATTTTAAAAGTGTGAAGACAACATCCTTAGAAACGCCCTAAATGTAAACTGTGTAATTCTGGGGAAGATAAGGATGCATCTCAGAAACTGCTGTGATTCTCATTAGCTCTAAAGAACATTTACTGTATTTCAAGATATTTTTTAAACAGAAAAATCTAGCAAGATTACCTTGTCAATGCTGAGAATGAACGTGAAAGACAGCAGTCCTCCAATTAATGCTGCAAGGCACAGAGCTGTATTTATAAATCCTTGCCTTGCTTCCAACCCATCAGAGCACAGTATGCCAATGAGTTTCTTCCAGAGCATAAACATCCCTATCCCTCCTGACACAGCCCTGAAACTTAACTCCAGCCCCAAAGTCTAACCCCGAAACACATGAGCCCCTCCTGGCTACCCCCGGTACTGCATTTCTTTTCTGGCTATTATGTGCACATTGATAACATGATTTGATTGAACTGTATTCCCCAATGTCTGAGGCAGAACATCAGCCACTCTTCCTGGGGTCCACGCACAACATGAAACATGACATTTTCAGACCAAACTAAACTATAAAAAATGTTGACATTTTCAGATAAAAAAAGTCATATCATATAATATTAAAAGGAGTATAGCTAGTATCGTTTCCTGGCCTATATACATGTACAAACTTCTTTCCATGTATTCTAATAGTCTGGCTTTGAGTTCGACCTGCGGCCCTTTGCTGTCCCGTTCTTCTTTTCCTAAACCCAACCGTCCCATTCTTCTTTTCCTAAACCCAACCGTCCCGTTCTTCCCGCACGTCACAGAAACTTAAGCCCACCCACGACCATTTCCTTAACCTAACCGCGTCGAAAGTGACGCCGATAGTCCCGACCCAGCGCGTTTAGACGCTAAAGGAGACTTTTAGCGTCAGTAACAACGCCAAAGGCACCTGACCGAGTGACTTTGTGTCACTTTGCAGTATATTTTCATTAAAAAGTATGACTTTCTTCTTTCAAATGGATTGTTCTAATTGTTCATTTCATAACTATGCTATATTATTCTCACTTCAATATGACTGCTGGAGTGCAGTGTAGGACCACATACGGCAAAATGGAATTGAAATGCATTTTAAGTGCCATTCATATGTAGGACTACATGAGACATTTGGATTTGAGGACCTTTCAAGTCTGTTGCATTAACACAATCTAAAATGAAATGTAATATGACATTAACACATAATAAATACAGAAAAAAATAAAACCCACATGTCACACACACAGACACACACACACGTACACATACACACAGACAGACACACACACACACACACACACAGACACACACAATTAAACAGACAGACACACACGGACACACACACAGACACACACACACACACACGTACACATACACACAGACAGACACACACACACACACACACAGACACACACAATTAAACAGACAGACACACATGGACACACACACACACACACATGAATTTAAATTCAATCCTAGCATGCCAGTTATTTTCCACAAGAAAAATGGAATTACATTTAAAGTATTGTTTGTTTGTTTTTTGGTCTTGTGGCAGCTGCATATCTTTTAATTTTGATATTTAAAATCAAAATCCGTTTACCTTGCAATGCTGAGAGTGAGCTCAATTTCCCCAGTGCAAGCAGGAAGCCACGACTGACACCTGTATTACAACCAATCAGAGCACAATATGCTAATGAGTTTCTTCCAGAGAGATTCCTCACTCATAAACACCACTAACCCTCCTGACACAGCCCTGAAACTTAACTCCAGCCCCAAAGTCTAACCCCGAAACACATGAGCCCCTCCTGGCTACCCCCGGTACTGCATTTCTTTTTTGGCTATGATGTGCATGATGATAGCAGGATTTGATTGAACTGTATTCCCCAATGTCTGAGGCAGAACATCAGCTACTCTTCCTGGGGTCCACGCAAAACATGAAACATGACATTTTCAGACCAAACTAAACTATAAAAAATGTTGACATTTTCAGATAAAAAAAGTCATATCATATAATATTAAAAGGAGTATAGCTAGTATCGTTTCCTGGCCTATATACATGTACAAACTTCTTTCCATGTATTCTAATAGTCTGGCTTTGAGTTCGACCTGCGGCCCTTTGCTGTCCCGTTCTTCTTTTCCTAAACCCAACCGTCCCATTCTTCTTTTCCTAAACCCAACCGTCGCGTTCTTCCCGCACGTCACAGAAACTTAAGCCCACCCACGACCATTTCCTTAACCTAACCGCGTCGAAAGTGACGCCGATAGTCCCGACCCAGCGCGTTTAGACGCTAAAGGAGACTTTTAGCGTCAGTAACAACGCCAAAGGCACCTGACCGAGCGTCCGTATTTTACGCGACGGGAGTGAGAATCTGTTGGACGTAACGGGGACTGATGTTTTTGAGATTTACTTACCACTTTGCAGCCTCTCTTTAAACATTCTCAGGACCTCCTTCTCCTCCCAGAGGTCGCTGGGGGTCTTAAACCTCTCCTCAGCGGCTGCTGTTGACGTCCAAACTGTGGGACTGGTGGAGGATGTGCTGGGGAGGGGCTCGTGGAACGTGGGGGAGCGCAGCACCGTGTTTTTTTTGTGACTTCATTTTATTCTGGAAGAAAGAAAAAAGAACAAAAAACATCCTTAGTTGAATCAGAAATACAGGTAAGAGACAATCATCCCTGGCATTTTTACTCTGTGCTGTGTTTCCAATTCAACTACATATTGTATGTACTATTTGGGAAACATTGGATGTACTATTTATGGTTATACTGTAACTATTAGTTTTCTGTGCCTACACTGAAAAGTGACTTTGTGTCACTTTGCAGTATATTTTCATTAAAAAGTATGACTTTCTTCTTTCAAATGGATTGTTCTAATTGTTCATTTCATAACTATGCTATATTATTCTCACTTCAATATGACTGCTGGAGTGCAGTGTAGGACCACATACGGCAAAATGGAATTGAAATGCATTTTAAGTGCCATTCATATGTAGGACTACATGAGACATTTGGATTTGAGGACCTTTCAAGTCTGTTGCATTAACACAATCTAAAATGAAATGTAATATGACATTAACACATAATAAATACAGAAAAAAATAAAACCCACATGTCACACACACAGACACACACAATTAAACAGACAGACACACATGGACACACACACACTCACAGAGACACACACACACACACACACACACACACACACACACACATGAATTTAAATTCAATCCTAGCATGCAGTTATTTTCCACAAGAAAAATGGAATTAAATTTAAAGTATTGTTTGTTTGTTTTTTGGTCTTGTGGCAGCTGCATATCTTTTAATTTTGATATTTAAAATCAAAATCCGTTTACCTTGCAATGCTGAGAGTGAGCTCAATTTCCCCAGTGCAAGCAGGAAGCCACGACTGACACCTGTATTACAACCAATCAGAGCACAATATGCTAATGAGTTTCTTCCAGAGAGATTCCTCACTCATAAACACCACTAACCCTCCTGACACAGCCCTGAAACTTAACTCCAGCCCCAAAGTCTAACCCCGAAACACATGAGCCCCTCCTGGCTACCCCCGGTACTACATTTCTTTTTTGGCTATGATGTGCATGATGATAGCAGGATTTGATTGAACTGTATTCCCCAATGTCTGAGGCAGAACATCAGCTACTCTTCCTGGGGTCCACGCAAAACATGAAACATGACATTTTCAGACCAAACTAAACTATAAAAAATGTTGACATTTTCAGATAAAAAAAGTCATATCATACAATATTAAAAGGAGTATAGCTAGTATCGTTTCCTGGCCTATATACATGTACAAACTTCTTTCCATGTATTCTAATAGTCTGGCTTTGAGTTCGACCTGCGGCCCTTTGCTGTCCCATTCTTCTTTTCCTAAACCCAACCGTCGCGTTCTTCCCGCACGTCACAGAAACTTAAGCCCACCCACGACCATTTCCTTAACCTAACCGCGTCGAAAGTGACGCCGATAGTCCCGACCCAGCGCGTTTAGACGCTAAAGGAGACTTTTAGCGTCAGTAACAACGCCAAAGGCACCTGACCGAGCGTCCGTATTTTACGCGACGGGAGTGAGAATCTGTTGGACGTAACGGGGACTGATGTTTTTGAGATTTACTTACCACTTTGCAGCCTCTCTTTAAACATTCTCAGGACCTCCTTCTCCTCCCAGAGGTCGCTGGGGGTCTTAAACCTCTCCTCAGCGGCTGCTGTTGACGTCCAAACTGTGGGACTGGTGGAGGATGTGCTGGGGAGGGGCTCGTGGAACGTGGGGGAGCGCAGCACCGTGTTTTTTTTGTGACTTCATTTTATTCTGGAAGAAAGAAAAAAGAACAACAAACATCCTTAGTTGAATCAGAAATACAGGTAAGAGACAATCATCCCTGGCATTTTTACTCTGTGCTGTGTTTCCAATTCAACTACATATTGTATGTACTATTTGGGAAACATTGGATGTACTATTTATGGTTATACTGTAACTATTAGTTTTCTGTGCCTACACTGAAAAGTGACTTTGTGTCACTTTGCAGTATATTTTCATTAAAAAGTATGACTTTCTTCTTTCAAATGGATTGTTCTAATTGTTCATTTCATAACTATGCTATATTATTCTCACTTCAATATGACTGCTGGAGTGCAGTGTAGGACCACATACGGCAAAATGGAATTGAAATGCATTTTAAGTGCCATTCATATGTAGGACTACATGAGACATTTGGATTTGAGGACCTTTCAAGTCTGTTGCATTAACACAATCTAAAATGAAATGTAATATGACATTAACACATAATAAATACAGAAAAAAATAAAACCCACATGTCACACACACAGACACACACACACGTACACATACACACAGACAGACACACACACACACACACACACACAGACACACACAATTAAACAGACAGACACACACGGACACACACACAGACACACACACACACGTACACATACACACAGACAGACACACACACACACACAGACACACACAATTAAACAGACAGACACACATGGACACACACACACACACACATGAATTTAAATTCAATCCTAGCATGCCAGTTATTTTCCACAAGAAAAATGGAATTAAATTTAAAGTATTGTTTGTTTGTTTTTTGGTCTTGTGGCAGCTGCAGATCTTTTAATTTTGATATTTAAAATCAAAATCCGTTTACCTTGCAATGCTGAGAGTGAGCTCAATTTCCCCAGTGCAAGCAGGAAGCCACGACTGACACCTGTATTACAACCAATCAGAGCACAATATGCTAATGAGTTTCTTCCAGAGAGATTCCTCACTCATAAACACCACTAACCCTCCTGACACAGCCCTGAAACTTAACTCCAGCCCCAAAGTCTAACCCCGAAACACATGAGCCCCTCCTGGCTACCCCCGGTACTGCATTTCTTTTTGGCTATGATGTGCATGATGATAGCAGGATTTGATTGAACTGTATTCCCCAATGTCTGAGGCAGAACATCAGCTACTCTTCCTGGGGTCCACGCAAAACATGAAACATGACATTTTCAGACCAAACTAAACTATAAAAAATGTTGACATTTTCAGATAAAAAAAGTCATATCATATAATATTAAAAGGAGTATAGCTAGTATCGTTTCCTGGCCTATATACATGTACAAACTTCTTTCCATGTATTCTAATAGTCTGGCTTTGAGTTCGACCTGCGGCCCTTTGCTGTCCCGTTCTTCTTTTCCTAAACCCAACCGTCCCGTTCTTCCCGCACGTCACAGAAACTTAAGCCCACCCACGACCATTTCCTTAACCTAACCGCGTCGAAAGTGACGCCGATAGTCCCGACCCAGCGCGTTTAGACGCTAAAGGAGACTTTTAGCGTCAGTAACAACGCCAAAGGCACCTGACCGAGCGTCCGTATTTTACGCGACGGGAGTGAGAATCTGTTGGACGTAACGGGGACTGATGTTTTTGAGATTTACTTACCACTTTGCAGCCTCTCTTTAAACATTCTCAGGACCTCCTTCTCCTCCCAGAGGTCGCTGGGGGTCTTAAACCTCTCCTCAGCGGCTGCTGTTGACGTCCAAACTGTGGGACTGGTGGAGGATGTGCTGGGGAGGGGCTCGTGGAACGTGGGGGAGCGCAGCACCGTGTTTTTTTTGTGACTTCATTTTATTCTGGAAGAAAGAAAAAAGAACAACAAACATCCTTAGTTGAATCAGAAATACAGGTAAGAGACAATCATCCCTGGCATTTTTACTCTGTGCTGTGTTTCCAATTCAACTACATATTGTATGTACTATTTGGGAAACATTGGATGTACTATTTATGGTTATACTGTAACTATTAGTTTTCTGTGCCTACACTGAAAAGTGACTTTGTGTCACTTTGCAGTATATTTTCATTAAAAAGTATGACTTTCTTCTTTCAAATGGATTGTTCTAATTGTTCATTTCATAACTATGCTATATTATTCTCACTTCAATATGACTGCTGGAGTGCAGTGTAGGACCACATACGGCAAAATGGAATTGAAATGCATTTTAAGTGCCATTCATATGTAGGACTACATGAGACATTTGGATTTGAGGACCTTTCAAGTCTGTTGCATTAACACAATCTAAAATGAAATGTAATATGACATTAACACATAATAAATACAGAAAAAAATAAAACCCACATGTCACACACACAGACACACACAATTAAACAGACAGACACACATGGACACACACACACTCACAGAGACACACACACACACACACACACACACACACACACACACACATGAATTTAAATTCAATCCTAGCATGCAGTTATTTTCCACAAGAAAAATGGAATTAAATTTAAAGTATTGTTTGTTTGTTTTTTGGTCTTGTGGCAGCTGCATATCTTTTAATTTTGATATTTAAAATCAAAATCCGTTTACCTTGCAATGCTGAGAGTGAGCTCAATTTCCCCAGTGCAAGCAGGAAGCCACGACTGACACCTGTATTACAACCAATCAGAGCACAATATGCTAATGAGTTTCTTCCAGAGAGATTCCTCACTCATAAACACCACTAACCCTCCTGACACAGCCCTGAAACTTAACTCCAGCCCCAAAGTCTAACCCCGAAACACATGAGCCCCTCCTGGCTACCCCCGGTACTACATTTCTTTTTTGGCTATGATGTGCATGATGATAGCAGGATTTGATTGAACTGTATTCCCCAATGTCTGAGGCAGAACATCAGCTACTCTTCCTGGGGTCCACGCAAAACATGAAACATGACATTTTCAGACCAAACTAAACTATAAAAAATGTTGACATTTTCAGATAAAAAAAGTCATATCATATAATATTAAAAGGAGTATAGCTAGTATCGTTTCCTGGCCTATATACATGTACAAACTTCTTTCCATGTATTCTAATAGTCTGGCTTTGAGTTCGACCTGCGGCCCTTTGCTGTCCCATTCTTCTTTTCCTAAACCCAACCGTCGCGTTCTTCCCGCACGTCACAGAAACTTAAGCCCACCCACGACCATTTCCTTAACCTAACCGCGTCGAAAGTGACGCCGATAGTCCCGACCCAGCGCGTTTAGACGCTAAAGGAGACTTTTAGCGTCAGTAACAACGCCAAAGGCACCTGACCGAGCGTCCGTATTTTACGCGACGGGAGTGAGAATCTGTTGGACGTAACGGGGACTGATGTTTTTGAGATTTACTTACCACTTTGCAGCCTCTCTTTAAACATTCTCAGGACCTCCTTCTCCTCCCAGAGGTCGCTGGGGGTCTTAAACCTCTCCTCAGCGGCTGCTGTTGACGTCCAAACTGTGGGACTGGTGGAGGATGTGCTGGGGAGGGGCTCGTGGAACGTGGGGGAGCGCAGCACCGTGTTTTTTTTGTGACTTCATTTTATTCTGGAAGAAAGAAAAAAGAACAACAAACATCCTTAGTTGAATCAGAAATACAGGTAAGAGACAATCATCCCTGGCATTTTTACTCTGTGCTGTGTTTCCAATTCAACTACATATTGTATGTACTATTTGGGAAACATTGGATGTACTATTTATGGTTATACTGTAACTATTAGTTTTCTGTGCCTACACTGAAAAGTGACTTTGTGTCACTTTGCAGTATATTTTCATTAAAAAGTATGACTTTCTTCTTTCAAATGGATTGTTCTAATTGTTCATTTCATAACTATGCTATATTATTCTCACTTCAATATGACTGCTGGAGTGCAGTGTAGGACCACATACGGCAAAATGGAATTGAAATGCATTTTAAGTGCCATTCATATGTAGGACTACATGAGACATTTGGATTTGAGGACCTTTCAAGTCTGTTGCATTAACACAATCTAAAATGAAATGTAATATGACATTAACACATAATAAATACAGAAAAAAATAAAACCCACATGTCACACACACAGACACACACAATTAAACAGACAGACACACATGGACACACACACACTCACAGAGACACACACACACACACACACACACACACACACACACACACACATGAATTTAAATTCAATCCTAGCATGCAGTTATTTTCCACAAGAAAAATGGAATTAAATTTAAAGTATTGTTTGTTTGTTTTTTGGTCTTGTGGCAGCTGCATATCTTTTAATTTTGATATTTAAAATCAAAATCCGTTTACCTTGCAATGCTGAGAGTGAGCTCAATTTCCCCAGTGCAAGCAGGAAGCCACGACTGACACCTGTATTACAACCAATCAGAGCACAATATGCTAATGAGTTTCTTCCAGAGAGATTCCTCACTCATAAACACCACTAACCCTCCTGACACAGCCCTGAAACTTAACTCCAGCCCCAAAGTCTAACCCCGAAACACATGAGCCCCTCCTGGCTACCCCCGGTACTACATTTCTTTTTTGGCTATGATGTGCATGATGATAGCAGGATTTGATTGAACTGTATTCCCCAATGTCTGAGGCAGAACATCAGCTACTCTTCCTGGGGTCCACGCAAAACATGAAACATGACATTTTCAGACCAAACTAAACTATAAAAAATGTTGACATTTTCAGATAAAAAAAGTCATATCATACAATATTAAAAGGAGTATAGCTAGTATCGTTTCCTGGCCTATATACATGTACAAACTTCTTTCCATGTATTCTAATAGTCTGGCTTTGAGTTCGACCTGCGGCCCTTTGCTGTCCCATTCTTCTTTTCCTAAACCCAACCGTCGCGTTCTTCCCGCACGTCACAGAAACTTAAGCCCACCCACGACCATTTCCTTAACCTAACCGCGTCGAAAGTGACGCCGATAGTCCCGACCCAGCGCGTTTAGACGCTAAAGGAGACTTTTAGCGTCAGTAACAACGCCAAAGGCACCTGACCGAGCGTCCGTATTTTACGCGACGGGAGTGAGAATCTGTTGGACGTAACGGGGACTGATGTTTTTGAGATTTACTTACCACTTTGCAGCCTCTCTTTAAACATTCTCAGGACCTCCTTCTCCTCCCAGAGGTCGCTGGGGGTCTTAAACCTCTCCTCAGCGGCTGCTGTTGACGTCCAAACTGTGGGACTGGTGGAGGATGTGCTGGGGAGGGGCTCGTGGAACGTGGGGGAGCGCAGCACCGTGTTTTTTTTGTGACTTCATTTTATTCTGGAAGAAAGAAAAAAGAACAACAAACATCCTTAGTTGAATCAGAAATACAGGTAAGAGACAATCATCCCTGGCATTTTTACTCTGTGCTGTGTTTCCAATTCAACTACATATTGTATGTACTATTTGGGAAACATTGGATGTACTATTTATGGTTATACTGTAACTATTAGTTTTCTGTGCCTACACTGAAAAGTGACTTTGTGTCACTTTGCAGTATATTTTCATTAAAAAGTATGACTTTCTTCTTTCAAATGGATTGTTCTAATTGTTCATTTCATAACTATGCTATATTATTCTCACTTCAATATGACTGCTGGAGTGCAGTGTAGGACCACATACGGCAAAATGGAATTGAAATGCATTTTAAGTGCCATTCATATGTAGGACTACATGAGACATTTGGATTTGAGGACCTTTCAAGTCTGTTGCATTAACACAATCTAAAATGAAATGTAATATGACATTAACACATAATAAATACAGAAAAAAATAAAACCCACATGTCACACACACAGACACACACACACGTACACATACACACAGACAGACACACACACACACACACACACACAGACACACACAATTAAACAGACAGACACACACGGACACACACACAGACACACACACACACACACGTACACATACACACAGACAGACACACACACACACACACAGACACACACATTAAACAGACAGACACACATGGACACACACACACACACACATGAATTTAAATTCAATCCTAGCATGCCAGTTATTTTCCACAAGAAAAATGGAATTAAATTTAAAGTATTGTTTGTTTGTTTTTTGGTCTTGTGGCAGCTGCAGATCTTTTAATTTTGATATTTAAAATCAAAATCCGTTTACCTTGCAATGCTGAGAGTGAGCTCAATTTCCCCAGTGCAAGCAGGAAGCCACGACTGACACCTGTATTACAACCAATCAGAGCACAATATGCTAATGAGTTTCTTCCAGAGAGATTCCTCACTCATAAACACCACTAACCCTCCTGACACAGCCCTGAAACTTAACTCCAGCCCCAAAGTCTAACCCCGAAACACATGAGCCCCTCCTGGCTACCCCCGGTACTGCATTTCTTTTTTGGCTATGATGTGCATGATGATAGCAGGATTTGATTGAACTGTATTCCCCAATGTCTGAGGCAGAACATCAGCTACTCTTCCTGGGGTCCACGCAAAACATGAAACATGACATTTTCAGACCAAACTAAACTATAAAAAATGTTGACATTTTCAGATAAAAAAAGTCATATCATATAATATTAAAAGGAGTATAGCTAGTATCGTTTCCTGGCCTATATACATGTACAAACTTCTTTCCATGTATTCTAATAGTCTGGCTTTGAGTTCGACCTGCGGCCCTTTGCTGTCCCGTTCTTCTTTTCCTAAACCCAACCGTCCCGTTCTTCCCGCACGTCACAGAAACTTAAGCCCACCCACGACCATTTCCTTAACCTAACCGCGTCGAAAGTGACGCCGATAGTCCCGACCCAGCGCGTTTAGACGCTAAAGGAGACTTTTAGCGTCAGTAACAACGCCAAAGGCACCTGACCGAGCGTCCGTATTTTACGCGACGGGAGTGAGAATCTGTTGGACGTAACGGGGACTGATGTTTTTGAGATTTACTTACCACTTTGCAGCCTCTCTTTAAACATTCTCAGGACCTCCTTCTCCTCCCAGAGGTCGCTGGGGGTCTTAAACCTCTCCTCAGCGGCTGCTGTTGACGTCCAAACTGTGGGACTGGTGGAGGATGTGCTGGGGAGGGGCTCGTGGAACGTGGGGGAGCGCAGCACCGTGTTTTTTTTGTGACTTCATTTTATTCTGGAAGAAAGAAAAAAGAACAACAAACATCCTTAGTTGAATCAGAAATACAGGTAAGAGACAATCATCCCTGGCATTTTTACTCTGTGCTGTGTTTCCAATTCAACTACATATTGTATGTACTATTTGGGAAACATTGGATGTACTATTTATGGTTATACTGTAACTATTAGTTTTCTGTGCCTACACTGAAAAGTGACTTTGTGTCACTTTGCAGTATATTTTCATTAAAAAGTATGACTTTCTTCTTTCAAATGGATTGTTCTAATTGTTCATTTCATAACTATGCTATATTATTCTCACTTCAATATGACTGCTGGAGTGCAGTGTAGGACCACATACGGCAAAATGGAATTGAAATGCATTTTAAGTGCCATTCATATGTAGGACTACATGAGACATTTGGATTTGAGGACCTTTCAAGTCTGTTGCATTAACACAATCTAAAATGAAATGTAATATGACATTAACACATAATAAATACAGAAAAAAATAAAACCCACATGTCACACACACAGACACACACAATTAAACAGACAGACACACATGGACACACACACACTCACAGAGACACACACACACACACACACACACACACACACACATGAATTTAAATTCAATCCTAGCATGCAGTTATTTTCCACAAGAAAAATGGAATTAAATTTAAAGTATTGTTTGTTTGTTTTTTGGTCTTGTGGCAGCTGCATATCTTTTAATTTTGATATTTAAAATCAAAATCCGTTTACCTTGCAATGCTGAGAGTGAGCTCAATTTCCCCAGTGCAAGCAGGAAGCCACGACTGACACCTGTATTACAACCAATCAGAGCACAATATGCTAATGAGTTTCTTCCAGAGAGATTCCTCATTCATAAACATCCTTATCCCTCCTGACACAGCCCTGAAACTTAACTCCAGCCCCAAAAACTAACCCCGAAACACATGAGCCCCACACCCCCCCCTGGCTACCCCCGGTACTGCATTTGCCTGTGACAGACAGACGAAAGATCAGACAGCCGTGTAACTGATGTATGTAGTATCGTATGTGTTCATGGTTATAGCTGTGAGTTTTGTCTGCCTACACATAACAATAAACAATAAGCCTGTCTTGCAAATGAAATCAAGCCAGTGTCTGTTTTTTTGTTTTTTTTCTCCTGTTAGCAGGTTATTTTGTGAACTTAAAATGTACTTTCAATAGATTCCTCTGTGTCATTTTAAAAGTGTGAAGACAACATCCTTAGAAACGCCCTAAATGTAAACTGTGTAATTCTGGGGAAGATAAGGATGCATCTCAGAAACTGCTGTGATTCTCATTAGCTCTAAAGAACATTTACTGTATTTCAAGATATTTTTTAAACAGAAAAATCTAGCAAGATTACCTTGTCAATGCTGAGAATGAACGTGAAAGACAGCAGTCCTCCAATTAATGCTGCAAGGCACAGAGCTGTATTTATAAATCCTTGCCTTGCTTCCAACCCATCAGAGCACAGTATGCCAATGAGTTTCTTCCAGAGCATAAACATCCCTATCCCTCCTGACACAGCCCTGAAACTTAACTCCAGCCCCAAAGTCTAACCCCGAAACACATCAGCCCCTCCTGGCTACCCCCGGTACTGCATTTCTTTTCTGGCTATGATGTGCATGATGATAGCAGGATTTGATTGAACTGTATTCCCCAATGTCTGAGGCAGAACATCAGCTACTCTTCCTGGGGTCCACGCAAAACATGAAACATGACATTTTCAGACCAAACTAAACTATAAAAAATGTTGACATTTTCAGATAAAAAAAGTCATATCATATAATATTAAAAGGAGTATAGCTAGTATCGTTTCCTGGCCTATATACATGTACAAACTTCTTTCCATGTATTCTAATAGTCTGGCTTTGAGTTCGACCTGCGGCCCTTTGCTGTCCCGTTCTTCTTTTCCTAAACCCAACCGTCCCATTCTTCTTTTCCTAAACCCAACCGTCCCCTTCTTCCCGCGCGTCACAGAAACTTAAGCCCACCCACGACCATTTCCTTAACCTAACCGCGTCGAAAGTGACGCCGATAGTCCCGACCCAGCGCGTTTAGACGCTAAAGGAGACTTTTAGCGTCAGTAACAACGCCAAAGGCACCTGACCGAGCGTCCGTATTTTACGCGACGGGAGTGAGAATCTGTTGGACGTAACGGGGACTGATGTTTTTGAGATTTACTTACCACTTTGCAGCCTCTCTTTAAACATTCTCAGGACCTCCTTCTCCTCCCAGAGGTCGCTGGGGGTCTTAAACCTCTCCTCAGCGGCTGCTGTTGACGTCCAAACTGTGGGACTGGTGGAGGATGTGCTGGGGAGGGGCTCGTGGAACGTGGGGGAGCGCAGCACCGTGTTTTTTTTGTGACTTCATTTTATTCTGGAAGAAAGAAAAAAGAACAACAAACATCCTTAGTTGAATCAGAAATACAGGTAAGAGACAATCATCCCTGGCATTTTTACTCTGTGCTGTGTTTCCAATTCAACTACATATTGTATGTACTATTTGGGAAACATTGGATGTACTATTTATGGTTATACTGTAACTATTAGTTTTCTGTGCCTACACTGAAAAGTGACTTTGTGTCACTTTGCAGTATATTTTCATTAAAAAGTATGACTTTCTTCTTTCAAATGGATTGTTCTAATTGTTCATTTCATAACTATGCTATATTATTCTCACTTCAATATGACTGCTGGAGTGCAGTGTAGGACCACATACGGCAAAATGGAATTGAAATGCATTTTAAGTGCCATTCATATGTAGGACTACATGAGACATTTGGATTTGAGGACCTTTCAAGTCTGTTGCATTAACACAATCTAAAATGAAATGTAATATGACATTAACACATAATAAATACAGAAAAAAATAAAACCCACATGTCACACACACAGACACACACACACGTACACATACACACAGACAGACACACACACACACACACACACAGACACACACAATTAAACAGACAGACACACACGGACACACACACAGACACACACACACGTACACATACACACAGACAGACACACACACACACACACACAGACACACACAATTAAACAGACAGACACACATGGACACACACACACACACACATGAATTTAAATTCAATCCTAGCATGCCAGTTATTTTCCACAAGAAAAATGGAATTAAATTTAAAGTATTGTTTGTTTGTTTTTTGGTCTTGTGGCAGCTGCAGATCTTTTAATTTTGATATTTAAAATCAAAATCCGTTTACCTTGCAATGCTGAGAGTGAGCTCAATTTCCCCAGTGCAAGCAGGAAGCCACGACTGACACCTGTATTACAACCAATCAGAGCACAATATGCTAATGAGTTTCTTCCAGAGAGATTCCTCACTCATAAACACCACTAACCCTCCTGACACAGCCCTGAAACTTAACTCCAGCCCCAAAGTCTAACCCCGAAACACATGAGCCCCTCCTGGCTACCCCCGGTACTGCATTTCTTTTTTGGCTATGATGTGCATGATGATAGCAGGATTTGATTGAACTGTATTCCCCAATGTCTGAGGCAGAACATCAGCTACTCTTCCTGGGGTCCACGCAAAACATGAAACATGACATTTTCAGACCAAACTAAACTATAAAAAATGTTGACATTTTCAGATAAAAAAAGTCATATCATATAATATTAAAAGGAGTATAGCTAGTATCGTTTCCTGGCCTATATACATGTACAAACTTCTTTCCATGTATTCTAATAGTCTGGCTTTGAGTTCGACCTGCGGCCCTTTGCTGTCCCGTTCTTCTTTTCCTAAACCCAACCGTCCCATTCTTCTTTTCCTAAACCCAACCGTCCCGTTCTTCCCGCACGTCACAGAAACTTAAGCCCACCCACGACCATTTCCTTAACCTAACCGCGTCGAAAGTGACGCCGATAGTCCCGACCCAGCGCGTTTAGACGCTAAAGGAGACTTTTAGCGTCAGTAACAACGCCAAAGGCACCTGACCGAGCGTCCGTATTTTACGCGACGGGAGTGAGAATCTGTTGGACGTAACGGGGACTGATGTTTTTGAGATTTACTTACCACTTTGCAGCCTCTCTTTAAACATTCTCAGGACCTCCTTCTCCTCCCAGAGGTCGCTGGGGGTCTTAAACCTCTCCTCAGCGGCTGCTGTTGACGTCCAAACTGTGGGACTGGTGGAGGATGTGCTGGGGAGGGGCTCGTGGAACGTGGGGGAGCGCAGCACCGTGTTTTTTTTGTGACTTCATTTTATTCTGGAAGAAAGAAAAAAGAACAACAAACATCCTTAGTTGAATCAGAAATACAGGTAAGAGACAATCATCCCTGGCATTTTTACTCTGTGCTGTGTTTCCAATTCAACTACATATTGTATGTACTATTTGGGAAACATTGGATGTACTATTTATGGTTATACTGTAACTATTAGTTTTCTGTGCCTACACTGAAAAGTGACTTTGTGTCACTTTGCAGTATATTTTCATTAAAAAGTATGACTTTCTTCTTTCAAATGGATTGTTCTAATTGTTCATTTCATAACTATGCTATATTATTCTCACTTCAATATGACTGCTGGAGTGCAGTGTAGGACCACATACGGCAAAATGGAATTGAAATGCATTTTAAGTGCCATTCATATGTAGGACTACATGAGACATTTGGATTTGAGGACCTTTCAAGTCTGTTGCATTAACACAATCTAAAATGAAATGTAATATGACATTAACACATAATAAATACAGAAAAAAATAAAACCCACATGTCACACACACAGACACACACACACGTACACATACACACAGACAGACACACACACACACACACAGACACACACAATTAAACAGACAGACACACATGGACACACACACACACACACATACACACAGACAGACACACACACACACACACAGACACACACAATAAACAGACAGACACACATGGACACACACACACACACATGAATTTAAATTCAATCCTAGCATGCCAGTTATTTTCCACAAGAAAAATGGAATTAAATTTAAAGTATTGTTTGTTTGTTTTTTGGTCTTGTGGCAGCTGCAGATCTTTTAATTTTGATATTTAAAATCAAAATCCGTTTACCTTGCAATGCTGAGAGTGAGCTCAATTTCCCCAGTGCAAGCAGGAAGCCACGACTGACACCTGTATTACAACCAATCAGAGCACAATATGCTAATGAGTTTCTTCCAGAGAGATTCCTCACTCATAAACACCACTAACCCTCCTGACACAGCCCTGAAACTTAACTCCAGCCCCAAAGTCTAACCCCGAAACACATGAGCCCCTCCTGGCTACCCCCGGTACTGCATTTCTTTTTGGCTATGATGTGCATGATGATAGCAGGATTTGATTGAACTGTATTCCCCAATGTCTGAGGCAGAACATCAGCTACTCTTCCTGGGGTCCACGCAAAACATGAAACATGACATTTTCAGACCAAACTAAACTATAAAAAATGTTGACATTTTCAGATAAAAAAAGTCATATCATATAATATTAAAAGGAGTATAGCTAGTATCGTTTCCTGGCCTATATACATGTACAAACTTCTTTCCATGTATTCTAATAGTCTGGCTTTGAGTTCGACCTGCGGCCCTTTGCTGTCCCGTTCTTCTTTTCCTAAACCCAACCGTCCCATTCTCTTTTCCTAAACCCAACCGTCCCGTTCTTCCCGCACGTCACAGAAACTTAAGCCCACCCACGACCATTTCCTTAACCTAACCGCGTCGAAAGTGACGCCGATAGTCCCGACCCAGCGCGTTTAGACGCTAAAGGAGACTTTTAGCGTCAGTAACAACGCCAAAGGCACCTGACCGAGCGTCCGTATTTTACGCGACGGGAGTGAGAATCTGTTGGACGTAACGGGGACTGATGTTTTTGAGATTTACTTACCACTTTGCAGCCTCTCTTTAAACATTCTCAGGACCTCCTTCTCCTCCCAGAGGTCGCTGGGGGTCTTAAACCTCTCCTCAGCGGCTGCTGTTGACGTCCAAACTGTGGGACTGGTGGAGGATGTGCTGGGGAGGGGCTCGTGGAACGTGGGGGAGCGCAGCACCGTGTTTTTTTTGTGACTTCATTTTATTCTGGAAGAAAGAAAAAAGAACAACAAACATCCTTAGTTGAATCAGAAATACAGGTAAGAGACAATCATCCCTGGCATTTTTACTCTGTGCTGTGTTTCCAATTCAACTACATATTGTATGTACTATTTGGGAAACATTGGATGTACTATTTATGGTTATACTGTAACTATTAGTTTTCTGTGCCTACACTGAAAAGTGACTTTGTGTCACTTTGCAGTATATTTTCATTAAAAAGTATGACTTTCTTCTTTCAAATGGATTGTTCTAATTGTTCATTTCATAACTATGCTATATTATTCTCACTTCAATATGACTGCTGGAGTGCAGTGTAGGACCACATACGGCAAAATGGAATTGAAATGCATTTTAAGTGCCATTCATATGTAGGACTACATGAGACATTTGGATTTGAGGACCTTTCAAGTCTGTTGCATTAACACAATCTAAAATGAAATGTAATATGACATTAACACATAATAAATACAGAAAAAAATAAAACCCACATGTCACACACACAGACACACACACACGTACACATACACACAGACAGACACACACACACACACAGAGACACATACACACACACACACACACACACACACATGAATTTAAATTCAATCCTAGCATGCAGTTATTTTCCACAAGAAAAATGGAATTAAATTTAAAGTATTGTTTGTTTGTTTTTTGGTCTTGTGGCAGCTGCATATCTTTTAATTTTGATATTTAAAATCAAAATCCGTTTACCTTGCAATGCTGAGAGTGAGCTCAATTTCCCCAGTGCAAGCAGGAAGCCACGACTGACACCTGTATTACAACCAATCAGAGCACAATATGCTAATGAGTTTCTTCCAGAGAGATTCCTCACTCATAAACACCACTAACCCTCCTGACACAGCCCTGAAACTTAACTCCAGCCCCAAAGTCTAACCCCGAAACACATGAGCCCCNCTTCTTTCAAATGGATTGTTCTAATTGTTCATTTCATAACTATGCTATATTATTCTCACTTCAATATGACTGCTGGAGTGCAGTGTAGGACCACATACGGCAAAATGGAATTGAAATGCATTTTAAGTGCCATTCATATGTAGGACTACATGAGACATTTGGATTTGAGGACCTTTCAAGTCTGTTGCATTAACACAATCTAAAATGAAATGTAATATGACATTAACACATAATAAATACAGAAAAAAATAAAACCCACATGTCACACACACAGACACACACAATTAAACAGACAGACACACATGGACACACACACACTCACAGAGACACACACACACACACACACACATGAATTTAAATTCAATCCTAGCATGCAGTTATTTTCCACAAGAAAAATGGAATTAAATTTAAAGTATTGTTTGTTTGTTTTTTGGTCTTGTGGCAGCTGCATATCTTTTAATTTTGATATTTAAAATCAAAATCCGTTTACCTTGCAATGCTGAGAGTGAGCTCAATTTCCCCAGTGCAAGCAGGAAGCCACGACTGACACCTGTATTACAACCAATCAGAGCACAATATGCTAATGAGTTTCTTCCAGAGAGATTCCTCATTCATAAACATCCTTATCCCTCCTGACACAGCCCTGAAACTTAACTCCAGCCCCAAAAACTAACCCCGAAACACATGAGCCCCACACCCCCCCCTGGCTACCCCCGGTACTGCATTTGCCTGTGACAGACAGACGAAAGATCAGACAGCCGTGTAACTGATGTATGTAGTATCGTATGTGTTCATGGTTATAGCTGTGAGTTTTGTCTGCCTACACATAACAATAAACAATAAGCCTGTCTTGCAAATGAAATCAAGCCAGTGTCTGTTTTTTTGTTTTTTTTCTCCTGTTAGCAGGTTATTTTGTCAACTTAAATAAGACGTCGCTGTACCGTCTACGGTACAGATTGTGGCAGTGGTGTCGCTGTAATCTCCATTTATAAACGTTTTTATAACTTTAAAGCATTAAATCTTCAAAATATACAGCCATGCGACACACCAATTTAAAGCTTAGCGTCTCAGGATTCCATTAAGCCCACACACAAAGCATAAGATGATTTACAGCAGTTACACAACTGCTACAAAGTTATAATAAATAAAACAATACAGCGTAAACAGCGCAGCCCGTGTGTTTTGCATCCTTACCTGTTTCCCTGTCCCTTTGGCCACTGCGTGGATTTTTTGCCCAAAGCTTTTTTTTCTTAAATCCCCAAGAGTCCAAGGAAATGGAATATCCAAGCCATTATATCCAAAACGAGCTGTTTGCCTCACAATCTTGACGTTTCTGGCCGAATCACAACGGAAAATCGCTGAACTGTTTTTCATTTCCGCACTTCTAACGCTGCTCGCTTCTCTCCCGAGGGTCCTAGCAACTTGATGTGGGCGTCATTCTATTCCCTGAGTTCTAAGCTTTCCATCGATACCTGATATAAGCCAATCGGTGCAGGTTTGGCTGTGATACACCAATAATAAAGCTGAAGTCTCCTCTGACGCGTTTGGGACCACGCGGAAATGATCGACATTTGCTCGGACCAGTTAGATGTAAATGCCCTCAGACCCGGCTACATTTGTAGCCAATGAGCAGACAAGTCGATCGATACCAAATTTGCCGGTGAAATTTTAACCCTGTAATGGCTGGAGCTGTGTCAAAGCAAAAACAGGGCCTCATATAAGCATTTCACACCCTGTGCAGTTCATAATGACTTATTTCTATATATTTAGGTATATAGTTATTTCAAGTATGTGTATGATTGATGTGGATGTGTTTGTGTATTTGAGAAGTTTTTTTATTTTGTACTTTATTGGCTTTTTTCTTTGCACTTTTCAAATAAAAATCAGAAAAACGCACAGACATATATGTAGAAAAAAATTCATATAAAATCAATTTTTGAGTCTTTTGGCTTCTGGATTTTTTCTGTAGTAAGCTGAGACATGTGGCTAATGTCCTGGATTGTCTGTCACCTGGAATATATGTTCACAGCAGTGGATTTTAATCATTTTATAGATGTATGACTTGGACGGAAATAGAAACCCTCCATTCTAGCCTCTGTAACTCTGTGTCAGTAAGGCCTAGAATCACTCTGACACTTGGAACAAACACTTGAGAGTGTTTTCTTTCCAGTGGTACCAGGCACATCCCTGAGTGTCAAAGTATATGGGAGCTGTACCAATTTTAATTTGGGTATGACGTTTAGACCAAAAGCTTGAAAATGCAGGTGATACTAAAGAGGTTAAAATGTACTTTCAATAGATTCCTCTGCGTCATTTTAAAAGTGTGAAGACAACATCCTTAGAAACGCCCTAAATGTAAACTGTGTAATTCTGGGGAAGATAAGGATGCATCTCAGAAACTGCTGTGATTCTCATTAGCTCTAAAGAACATTTACTGTATTTCAAGATATTTTTTAAACAGAAAAATCTAGCAAGATTACCTTGTCAATGCTGAGAATGAACGTGAAAGACAGCAGTCCTCCAATTAATGCTGCAAGGCACAGAGCTGTATTTATAAATCCTTGCCTTGCTTCCAACCCATCAGAGCACAGTATGCCAATGAGTTTCTTCCAGAGCATAAACATCCCTATCCCTCCTGACACAGCCCTGAAACTTAACTCCAGCCCCAAAGTCTAACCCCGAAACACATCAGCCCCTCCTGGCTACCCCCGGTACTGCATTTCTTTTCTGGCTATTATGTGCACATTGATAACATGATTTGATTGAACTGTATTCCCCAATTTCTGAGGCAGAACATCAGCTACTCTTCCTGGGGTCCACGCACAAACATGAAACATGACATTTTCAGACCAAACTAAACTATAAAAAATGTTGACATTTTCAGATAAAAAAAAGTCATATCATATAATTTTAAAAGGAGTATAGCTAGTATCGTTTCCTGGCCTATATACATGTACAAACTTCTTTCCATGTATTCTAATAGTAATATGTAGCACACAAATACATACAGAGACACAAAGACACACACACACACACACACACACACACACCTCTCCCCCATCAACTGATTTATATATCAA
Organism: Sander lucioperca; assembly: GCF_008315115.2. Classification (NCBI taxonomy): domain Eukaryota; kingdom Metazoa; phylum Chordata; class Actinopteri; order Perciformes; family Percidae; genus Sander; species Sander lucioperca. The sequence continues at coordinate 70,342 of NW_023396130.1, read as the reverse complement.
ATTCATTCACTTTCATTTTCAACTGCTCATTTATTCTCACTGAAGGGCTTATTTCATATTTCTTGCTGTTTTGTAATGCCTTCATGTGTGTTCATACTGTGATATATTGCCTGTAACACCAACAACCCTGGAACAGTGGCACCATCTGCTGGACTAAATCAGAAAGGGACGTTCTGCAAGAAAGCTCCTCAGGCCAGGACCTGCACAGGTTCATTTTAACTCGCATGTAAACACAGTTTGCCCAGTATTAGGCTGCACAAACTCCATCAACTGTTTGGTGTATACGTATTTGTTAATGTTATCAGTTTGTTGTAACCACGCCAGATGAAAACACATTCCGTTCGGGAGATACAGACGACCTATTTCAGACTTTGTCAGAAAGCAGTACTTTGCTCCATCTGTTTGACGTCTTTGCATCACCCTTCTGTGAAAATAAATCATTGTTAAAATGGATTTAAGTCCTCATAATTAGATGTCAAGGATTCTTCAAACTCTGTGGTCTTATATTTCTGTTGTTATCACATTATTATACAGCGCATAATTTGAATATCAATGTGGTTATTGTTTTTCTGTAAAAACATGTTACATGTTACAACACGTTACTTTCCCCTGAAATATTCAATATTTACTGAAGCCTTTTTTGTAAGATAAATATGTATTTTCAAAGATTTACTGTGGCGTTGCAAATGAGTATGTACATGTGAAATCAGGTCACAGACTGACGTCGGTTAAATAATTATTTTTTTATTCATTAAAACAAACACAGTCGCTACATGATTAATACTTATCAAACTAAAACAAATGTGTATAATAACTCAAGAGGAATTTGTGTAAAAACCCAGAGTACTGACCCCGAATGAGCCACAATGAATCTATTTGTTGTTGAAACTTTAAAACAATTTGCTTTGGTCAATTATTTTGAATTTTGCTCTGCTCACCAACACACATATGTACAACACGTTCGAGCAAAACAAGAAAATTAGTTAAAAAAAAACAAGAAAATTATTAAGGGCGGCCTCTAGCTCTCCCAGTGGGAGCGTTGGCCCCACGTTGCCCGAGTCCTGCAGCGGCCCGGCTTTGAGTTCGACCTGCGGCCCTTTGCTGCGTGTCGTCCCCCATCCCTCTCCCCCAACAATGATTAGCCACTGTCACTGTGATAGGGGGGGGGGAAAGGCCCAAAAAAGAATCTTTAAAATAAAAAAAAAGCAAATTAATCCCTTTGTAGCGTTTTTTGAAGTTTGGATTTGAGCTCAGCCTCAATCAACGACGATCGCCTCTTCTTTTTAAGGACCGTCTTAATTTTCTCTGCCAGGAATTCTGTCCCTCTTGGTCTGAAACCAGGCAGCCAAATTCTGAGGTCCTCCCCAGCCTTTTTTATGGCAGATGCCCTCGCCATCAGGTTCTTGGTGTCTGAAAAACAAGCATCACAAGTTGCTGTAACTAACCACTGTTAATCTCTGTCATGCCACAGCGTGTCAATGCCGCATCTGGGTCAATATCACCATGAGGTGCCTTTGAGACTTCCCCATTTCCCCCCAAAAAAGCTGAGATTTTCCATCGAAGTTCATTTTCATTGTATTGAGTATATGTTATGCTGTTAGAAATGCATATTGGTCAAGCTCCCACACTTTTTTATGAATTAACTGCAAGCAGACAATTTACATGCAAACACAGCAAAATATGTCCACCCTGTCATGGACAATTTCAAAGCAGAATAAATACATTGTAATTACATAGTGATTGTAAAACGTACATTTTCAGAAAACTATTTAGTCACTTTCTCAACCAATATATTTTAGTTAATGGGAAAAGTATTTGGATAATAATGAAATTATGGCAAACTATTTCTAAATAAAATCTAACAAAGATATCTGGTCAAACTTTGAAACAATACTATTTGGCCCTCATTTGTTTATAAAGGAATCACACAAACGATTTTGCTAACTTGCGAAAATAATTTTGTGGTGGACACGTTGTGAAATGTCATTGAATGGCCTCATAAATGCAAGGAACAATGCAAGAAAATGATGTTAAAAAAATGCCTTTTCCCATGTAAGGGGAAATTACCAGTTGAACAGACTGGTTTTGATCCACTCTACCTGCATGCAGCCACTGAATAAAGTGGCTGCATGCAGGTAGAGTGGATCTAAACCCAACCGTCCCATTCTTCTTTTCCTAAACCCAACCGTCCCCTTCTTCCCGCGCGTCACAGAAACGTAAGCCCACCCACGACCATTTCCTTAACCTAACCGCGTCGAAAGTGACGCCGATAGTCCCGACCCAGCGCGTTTAGATAAAGCGCGTTTAGACGCTAAAGGAGACTTTTAGCGTCAGTAACAACGCCAAAGGCACCTGACCGAGCGTCCGTATTTTACGCGACGGGAGTGAGAATCTGTTGGACGTAACGGGGACTGATGTTTTTGAGATTTACTTACCACTTTGCAGCCTCTCTTTAAACATTCTCAGGACCTCCTTCTCCTCCCAGAGGTCGCTGGGGGTCTTAAACCTCTCCTCAGCGGCTGCTGTTGACGTCCAAACTGTGGGACTGGTGGAGGATGTGCTGGGGAGGGGCTCGTGGAACGTGGGGGAGCGCAGCACCGTGTTTTTTTTGTGACTTCATTTTATTCTGGAAGAAAGAAAAAAGAACAACAAAACATCCTTAGTTGAATCAGAAATACAGGTAAGAGACAATCATCCCTGGCATTTTTACTCTGTGCTGTGTTTCCAATTCAACTACATATTGTATGTACTATTTGGGAAACATTGGATGTACTATTTATGGTTATACTGTAACTATTAGTTTTCTGTGCCTACACTGAAAAGTGACTTTGTGTCACTTTGCAGTATATTTTCATTAAAAAGTATGACTTTCTTCTTTCAAATGGATTGTTCTAATTGTTCATTTCATAACTATGCTATATTATTCTCACTTCAATATGACTGCTGGAGTGCAGTGTAGGACCACATACGGCAAAATGGAATTGAAATGCATTTTAAGTGCCATTCATATGTAGGACTACATGAGACATTTGGATTTGAGGACCTTTCAAGTCTGTTGCATTAACACAATCTAAAATGAAATGTAATATGACATTAACACATAATAAATACAGAAAAAAATAAAACCCACATGTCACACACACAGACACACACAATTAAACAGACAGACACACATGGACACACACACACTCACAGAGACACACACACACACACACACACACACACACACACACACACACACACACACACACACACATGAATTTAAATTCAATCCTAGCATGCAGTTATTTTCCACAAGAAAAATGGAATTAAATTTAAAGTATTGTTTGTTTGTTTTTTGGTCTTGTGGCAGCTGCATATCTTTTAATTTTGATATTTAAAATCAAAATCCGTTTACCTTGCAATGCTGAGAGTGAGCTCAATTTCCCCAGTGCAAGCAGGAAGCCACGACTGACACCTGTATTACAACCAATCAGAGCACAATATGCTAATGAGTTTCTTCCAGAGAGATTCCTCACTCATAAACACCACTAACCCTAACCCTAACCCTAACCCTAACCCTAACCCTAACCCCCCCCTAACCCTAACCCTAACCCCCTAACCCTAACCCTAACCCTAAATATGTAAACAAAAAGTTACACGACAAATAGCTACCAATCGACTCCAAATGACCTGAAACGCACACTTCCTAAAAATATCCTGGAGGAACATTTTCCGGGAAAAACACTTGGTCAAATTTTCACAAAATCCTACAATTAAAGTCTATGGCGCGAACATTTTCGCTTATAACTCCAGAACGGTACGTCCTACACACTTGGAAACGGACTCCGTCTGACATAATTTGACCACCCCGAACACACAGAACTTGTCCCCGAGTCTCTACGGCCTTCCGTTCAGGAGATACAGACGTTTTGACTAAAAAACGTAACGTAGCTCGGAAACGAAAGGTCGTAGAGACAAGCGGGTGGTACCACGGGAAAGCCCATCATTGAAAATGGGGGGGTAGGTCAAAGTTTCATCGCTCTAGCACCTTCTGTTCTAAAGATACAGCACAAAAGCTAAACCATTTCCCATAATGCTTTGCGCTTGCAAATTTTGGGACAAAATTGCCCATATCTCAGCAATAAAACATTAAAAATGCAAAGTATTATACATTCCCGTGTTCGTCATCATGTCCTCTATCAGACTATGCTAAAAAAACATTATGGTTAAAATTTTGCACCGTCACAGAAGGGTATGTGCAAACAGAGTGGTATATATACAAAGTCGAAACCATTATAAAATGTTAAGGAGTCCCTATTGGTACTCTTACTGCTGTCGGTACCCCTACCGACATCCGGATTCATAGCTTATCCTAACCCCTACGCTAAAGGAGACTTTTAGCGTCAGTAACAACGCCAAAGGCACCTGACCGAGCGTCCGTATTTTACGCGACGGGAGTGAGAATCTGTTGGACGTAACGGGGACTGATGTTTTTGAGATTTACTTACCACTTTGCAGCCTCTCTTTAAACATTCTCAGGACCTCCTTCTCCTCCCAGAGGTCGCTGGGGGTCTTAAACCTCTCCTCAGCGGCTGCTGTTGACGTCCAAACTGTGGGACTGGTGGAGGATGTGCTGGGGAGGGGCTCGTGGAACGTGGGGGAGCGCAGCACCGTGTTTTTTTTGTGACTTCATTTTATTCTGGAAGAAAGAAAAAAGAACAAAAAACATCCTTAGTTGAATCAGAAATACAGGTAAGAGACAATCATCCCTGGCATTTTTACTCTGTGCTGTGTTTCCAATTCAACTACATATTGTATGTACTATTTGGGAAACATTGGATGTACTATTTATGGTTATACTGTAACTATTAGTTTTCTGTGCCTACACTGAAAAGTGACTTTGTGTCACTTTGCAGTATATTTTCATTAAAAAGTATGACTTTCTTCTTTCAAATGGATTGTTCTAATTGTTCATTTCATAACTATGCTATATTATTCTCACTTCAATATGACTGCTGGAGTGCAGTGTAGGACCACATACGGCAAAATGGAATTGAAATGCATTTTAAGTGCCATTCATATGTAGGACTACATGAGACATTTGGATTTGAGGACCTTTCAAGTCTGTTGCATTAACACAATCTAAAATGAAATGTAATATGACATTAACACATAATAAATACAGAAAAAAATAAAACCCACATGTCACACACACAGACACACACACACGTACACATACACACAGACAGACACACACACACACACACACACAGACACACACAATTAAACAGACAGACACACACGGACACACACACAGACACACACACACGTACACATACACACAGACAGACACACACACACACACACACACACACACAAATAAACAGACAGACACACATGGACACACACACACACACATGAATTTAAATTCAATCCTAGCATGCAGTTATTTTCCACAAGAAAAATGGAATTAAATTTAAAGTATTGTTTGTTTGTTTTTTGGTCTTGTGGCAGCTGCATATCTTTTAATTTTGATATTTAAAATCAAAATCCGTTTACCTTGCAATGCTGAGAGTGAGCTCAATTTCCCCAGTGCAAGCAGGAAGCCACGACTGACACCTGTATTACAACCAATCAGAGCACAATATGCTAATGAGTTTCTTCCAGAGAGATTCCTCACTCATAAACACCACTAACCCTCCTGACACAGCCCTGAAACTTAACTCCAGCCCCAAAGTCTAACCCCGAAACACATGAGCCCCTCCTGGCTACCCCCGGTACTGCATTTCTTTTTCTGGCTATGATGTGCATGATGATAGCAGGATTTGATTGAACTGTATTCCCCAATGTCTGAGGCAGAACATCAGCTACTCTTCCTGGGGTCCACGCAAAACATGAAACATGACATTTTCAGACCAAACTAAACTATAAAAAATGTTGACATTTTCAGATAAAAAAAGTCATATCATATAATATTAAAAGGAGTATAGCTAGTATCGTTTCCTGGCCTATATACATGTACAAACTTCTTTCCATGTATTCTAATAGTCTGGCTTTGAGTTCGACCTGCGGCCCTTTGCTGTCCCGTTCTTCTTTTCCTAAACCCAACCGTCCCATTCTTCTTTTCCTAAACCCAACCGTCCCGTTCTTCCCGCACGTCACAGAAACTTAAGCCCACCCACGACCATTTCCTTAACCTAACCGCGTCGAAAGTGACGCCGATAGTCCCGACCCAGCGCGTTTAGACGCTAAAGGAGACTTTTAGCGTCAGTAACAACGCCAAAGGCACCTGACCGAGCGTCCGTATTTTACGCGACGGGAGTGAGAATCTGTTGGACGTAACGGGGACTGATGTTTTTGAGATTTACTTACCACTTTGCAGCCTCTCTTTAAACATTCTCAGGACCTCCTTCTCCTCCCAGAGGTCGCTGGGGGTCTTAAACCTCTCCTCAGCGGCTGCTGTTGACGTCCAAACTGTGGGACTGGTGGAGGATGTGCTGGGGAGGGGCTCGTGGAACGTGGGGGAGCGCAGCACCGTGTTTTTTTTGTGACTTCATTTTATTCTGGAAGAAAGAAAAAAGAACAACAAACATCCTTAGTTGAATCAGAAATACAGGTAAGAGACAATCATCCCTGGCATTTTTACTCTGTGCTGTGTTTCCAATTCAACTACATATTGTATGTACTATTTGGGAAACATTGGATGTACTATTTATGGTTATACTGTAACTATTAGTTTTCTGTGCCTACACTGAAAAGTGACTTTGTGTCACTTTGCAGTATATTTTCATTAAAAAGTATGACTTTCTTCTTTCAAATGGATTGTTCTAATTGTTCATTTCATAACTATGCTATATTATTCTCACTTCAATATGACTGCTGGAGTGCAGTGTAGGACCACATACGGCAAAATGGAATTGAAATGCATTTTAAGTGCCATTCATATGTAGGACTACATGAGACATTTGGATTTGAGGACCTTTCAAGTCTGTTGCATTAACACAATCTAAAATGAAATGTAATATGACATTAACACATAATAAATACAGAAAAAAATAAAACCCACATGTCACACACACAGACACACACACGTACACATACACACAGACAGACACACACACACACACACAGACACACACAATTAAACAGACAGACACACATGGACACACACACACGCACACATACACACAGACAGACACACACACACACACACACAGACACACACAATTAAACAGACAGACACACATGGACACACACACACACACACATGAATTTAAATTCAATCCTAGCATGCCAGTTATTTTCCACAAGAAAAATGGAATTAAATTTAAAGTATTGTTTGTTTGTTTTTTGGTCTTGTGGCAGCTGCAGATCTTTTAATTTTGATATTTAAAATCAAAATCCGTTTACCTTGCAATGCTGAGAGTGAGCTCAATTTCCCCAGTGCAAGCAGGAAGCCACGACTGACACCTGTATTACAACCAATCAGAGCACAATATGCTAATGAGTTTCTTCCAGAGAGATTCCTCACTCATAAACACCACTAACCCTCCTGACACAGCCCTGAAACTTAACTCCAGCCCCAAAGTCTAACCCCGAAACACATGAGCCCCTCCTGGCTACCCCCGGTACTGCATTTCTTTTTGGCTATGATGTGCATGATGATAGCAGGATTTGATTGAACTGTATTCCCCAATGTCTGAGGCAGAACATCAGCTACTCTTCCTGGGGTCCACGCAAAACATGAAACATGACATTTTCAGACCAAACTAAACTATAAAAAATGTTGACATTTTCAGATAAAAAAAGTCATATCATATAATATTAAAAGGAGTATAGCTAGTATCGTTTCCTGGCCTATATACATGTACAAACTTCTTTCCATGTATTCTAATAGTCTGGCTTTGAGTTCGACCTGCGGCCCTTTGCTGTCCCGTTCTTCTTTTCCTAAACCCAACCGTCCCATTCTTCTTTTCCTAAACCCAACCGTCCCGTTCTTCCCGCACGTCACAGAAACTTAAGCCCACCCACGACCATTTCCTTAACCTAACCGCGTCGAAAGTGACGCCGATAGTCCCGACCCAGCGCGTTTAGACGCTAAAGGAGACTTTTAGCGTCAGTAACAACGCCAAAGGCACCTGACCGAGCGTCCGTATTTTACGCGACGGGAGTGAGAATCTGTTGGACGTAACGGGGACTGATGTTTTTGAGATTTACTTACCACTTTGCAGCCTCTCTTTAAACATTCTCAGGACCTCCTTCTCCTCCCAGAGGTCGCTGGGGGTCTTAAACCTCTCCTCAGCGGCTGCTGTTGACGTCCAAACTGTGGGACTGGTGGAGGATGTGCTGGGGAGGGGCTCGTGGAACGTGGGGGAGCGCAGCACCGTGTTTTTTTTGTGACTTCATTTTATTCTGGAAGAAAGAAAAAAGAACAACAAACATCCTTAGTTGAATCAGAAATACAGGTAAGAGACAATCATCCCTGGCATTTTTACTCTGTGCTGTGTTTCCAATTCAACTACATATTGTATGTACTATTTGGGAAACATTGGATGTACTATTTATGGTTATACTGTAACTATTAGTTTTCTGTGCCTACACTGAAAAGTGACTTTGTGTCACTTTGCAGTATATTTTCATTAAAAAGTATGACTTTCTTCTTTCAAATGGATTGTTCTAATTGTTCATTTCATAACTATGCTATATTATTCTCACTTCAATATGACTGCTGGAGTGCAGTGTAGGACCACATACGGCAAAATGGAATTGAAATGCATTTTAAGTGCCATTCATATGTAGGACTACATGAGACATTTGGATTTGAGGACCTTTCAAGTCTGTTGCATTAACACAATCTAAAATGAAATGTAATATGACATTAACACATAATAAATACAGAAAAAAATAAAACCCACATGTCACACACACAGACACACACAATTAAACAGACAGACACACATGGACACACACACACTCACAGAGACACACACACACACACACACACACACACACACACACACATGAATTTAAATTCAATCCTAGCATGCAGTTATTTTCCACAAGAAAAATGGAATTAAATTTAAAGTATTGTTTGTTTGTTTTTTGGTCTTGTGGCAGCTGCATATCTTTTAATTTTGATATTTAAAATCAAAATCCGTTTACCTTGCAATGCTGAGAGTGAGCTCAATTTCCCCAGTGCAAGCAGGAAGCCACGACTGACACCTGTATTACAACCAATCAGAGCACAATATGCTAATGAGTTTCTTCCAGAGAGATTCCTCACTCATAAACACCACTAACCCTCCTGACACAGCCCTGAAACTTAACTCCAGCCCCAAAGTCTAACCCCGAAACACATGAGCCCCTCCTGGCTACCCCCGGTACTGCATTTCTTTTTTGGCTATGATGTGCATGATGATAGCAGGATTTGATTGAACTGTATTCCCCAATGTCTGAGGCAGAACATCAGCTACTCTTCCTGGGGTCCACGCAAAACATGAAACATGACATTTTCAGACCAAACTAAACTATAAAAAATGTTGACATTTTCAGATAAAAAAAGTCATATCATATAATATTAAAAGGAGTATAGCTAGTATCGTTTCCTGGCCTATATACATGTACAAACTTCTTTCCATGTATTCTAATAGTCTGGCTTTGAGTTCGACCTGCGGCCCTTTGCTGTCCCATTCTTCTTTTCCTAAACCCAACCGTCGCGTTCTTCCCGCACGTCACAGAAACTTAAGCCCACCCACGACCATTTCCTTAACCTAACCGCGTCGAAAGTGACGCCGATAGTCCCGACCCAGCGCGTTTAGACGCTAAAGGAGACTTTTAGCGTCAGTAACAACGCCAAAGGCACCTGACCGAGCGTCCGTATTTTACGCGACGGGAGTGAGAATCTGTTGGACGTAACGGGGACTGATGTTTTTGAGATTTACTTACCACTTTGCAGCCTCTCTTTAAACATTCTCAGGACCTCCTTCTCCTCCCAGAGGTCGCTGGGGGTCTTAAACCTCTCCTCAGCGGCTGCTGTTGACGTCCAAACTGTGGGACTGGTGGAGGATGTGCTGGGGAGGGGCTCGTGGAACGTGGGGGAGCGCAGCACCGTGTTTTTTTTGTGACTTCATTTTATTCTGGAAGAAAGAAAAAAGAACAACAAACATCCTTAGTTGAATCAGAAATACAGGTAAGAGACAATCATCCCTGGCATTTTTACTCTGTGCTGTGTTTCCAATTCAACTACATATTGTATGTACTATTTGGGAAACATTGGATGTACTATTTATGGTTATACTGTAACTATTAGTTTTCTGTGCCTACACTGAAAAGTGACTTTGTGTCACTTTGCAGTATATTTTCATTAAAAAGTATGACTTTCTTCTTTCAAATGGATTGTTCTAATTGTTCATTTCATAACTATGCTATATTATTCTCACTTCAATATGACTGCTGGAGTGCAGTGTAGGACCACATACGGCAAAATGGAATTGAAATGCATTTTAAGTGCCATTCATATGTAGGACTACATGAGACATTTGGATTTGAGGACCTTTCAAGTCTGTTGCATTAACACAATCTAAAATGAAATGTAATATGACATTAACACATAATAAATACAGAAAAAAATAAAACCCACATGTCACACACACAGACACACACAATTAAACAGACAGACACACATGGACACACACACACTCACAGAGACACACACACACACACACACACACACACACACACACATGAATTTAAATTCAATCCTAGCATGCAGTTATTTTCCACAAGAAAAATGGAATTAAATTTAAAGTATTGTTTGTTTGTTTTTTGGTCTTGTGGCAGCTGCATATCTTTTAATTTTGATATTTAAAATCAAAATCCGTTTACCTTGCAATGCTGAGAGTGAGCTCAATTTCCCCAGTGCAAGCAGGAAGCCACGACTGACACCTGTATTACAACCAATCAGAGCACAATATGCTAATGAGTTTCTTCCAGAGAGATTCCTCACTCATAAACACCACTAACCCTCCTGACACAGCCCTGAAACTTAACTCCAGCCCCAAAGTCTAACCCCGAAACACATGAGCCCCTCCTGGCTACCCCCGGTACTGCATTTCTTTTCTGGCTATGATGTGCATGATGATAGCAGGATTTGATTGAACTGTATTCCCCAATGTCTGAGGCAGAACATCAGCTACTCTTCCTGGGGTCCACGCAAAACATGAAACATGACATTTTCAGACCAAACTAAACTATAAAAAATGTTGACATTTTCAGATAAAAAAAGTCATATCATATAATATTAAAAGGAGTATAGCTAGTATCGTTTCCTGGCCTATATACATGTACAAACTTCTTTCCATGTATTCTAATAGTCTGGCTTTGAGTTCGACCTGCGGCCCTTTGCTGTCCCATTCTTCTTTTCCTAAACCCAACCGTCGCGTTCTTCCCGCACGTCACAGAAACTTAAGCCCACCCACGACCATTTCCTTAACCTAACCGCGTCGAAAGTGACGCCGATAGTCCCGACCCAGCGCGTTTAGACGCTAAAGGAGACTTTTAGCGTCAGTAACAACGCCAAAGGCACCTGACCGAGCGTCCGTATTTTACGCGACGGGAGTGAGAATCTGTTGGACGTAACGGGGACTGATGTTTTTGAGATTTACTTACCACTTTGCAGCCTCTCTTTAAACATTCTCAGGACCTCCTTCTCCTCCCAGAGGTCGCTGGGGGTCTTAAACCTCTCCTCAGCGGCTGCTGTTGACGTCCAAACTGTGGGACTGGTGGAGGATGTGCTGGGGAGGGGCTCGTGGAACGTGGGGGAGCGCAGCACCGTGTTTTTTTTGTGACTTCATTTTATTCTGGAAGAAAGAAAAAAGAACAACAAACATCCTTAGTTGAATCAGAAATACAGGTAAGAGACAATCATCCCTGGCATTTTTACTCTGTGCTGTGTTTCCAATTCAACTACATATTGTATGTACTATTTGGGAAACATTGGATGTACTATTTATGGTTATACTGTAACTATTAGTTTTCTGTGCCTACACTGAAAAGTGACTTTGTGTCACTTTGCAGTATATTTTCATTAAAAAGTATGACTTTCTTCTTTCAAATGGATTGTTCTAATTGTTCATTTCATAACTATGCTATATTATTCTCACTTCAATATGACTGCTGGAGTGCAGTGTAGGACCACATACGGCAAAATGGAATTGAAATGCATTTTAAGTGCCATTCATATGTAGGACTACATGAGACATTTGGATTTGAGGACCTTTCAAGTCTGTTGCATTAACACAATCTAAAATGAAATGTAATATGACATTAACACATAATAAATACAGAAAAAAATAAAACCCACATGTCACACACACAGACACACACAATTAAACAGACAGACACACATGGACACACACACACTCACAGAGACACACACACACACACACACACACACACACACACACACATGAATTTAAATTCAATCCTAGCATGCAGTTATTTTCCACAAGAAAAATGGAATTAAATTTAAAGTATTGTTTGTTTGTTTTTTGGTCTTGTGGCAGCTGCATATCTTTTAATTTTGATATTTAAAATCAAAATCCGTTTACCTTGCAATGCTGAGAGTGAGCTCAATTTCCCCAGTGCAAGCAGGAAGCCACGACTGACACCTGTATTACAACCAATCAGAGCACAATATGCTAATGAGTTTCTTCCAGAGAGATTCCTCACTCATAAACACCACTAACCCTCCTGACACAGCCCTGAAACTTAACTCCAGCCCCAAAGTCTAACCCCGAAACACATGAGCCCCTCCTGGCTACCCCCGGTACTGCATTTCTTTTCTGGCTATGATGTGCATGATGATAGCAGGATTTGATTGAACTGTATTCCCCAATGTCTGAGGCAGAACATCAGCTACTCTTCCTGGGGTCCACGCAAAACATGAAACATGACATTTTCAGACCAAACTAAACTATAAAAAATGTTGACATTTTCAGATAAAAAAAGTCATATCATATAATATTAAAAGGAGTATAGCTAGTATCGTTTCCTGGCCTATATACATGTACAAACTTCTTTCCATGTATTCTAATAGTCTGGCTTTGAGTTCGACCTGCGGCCCTTTGCTGTCCCATTCTTCTTTTCCTAAACCCAACCGTCGCGTTCTTCCCGCACGTCACAGAAACTTAAGCCCACCCACGACCATTTCCTTAACCTAACCGCGTCGAAAGTGACGCCGATAGTCCCGACCCAGCGCGTTTAGACGCTAAAGGAGACTTTTAGCGTCAGTAACAACGCCAAAGGCACCTGACCGAGCGTCCGTATTTTACGCGACGGGAGTGAGAATCTGTTGGACGTAACGGGGACTGATGTTTTTGAGATTTACTTACCACTTTGCAGCCTCTCTTTAAACATTCTCAGGACCTCCTTCTCCTCCCAGAGGTCGCTGGGGGTCTTAAACCTCTCCTCAGCGGCTGCTGTTGACGTCCAAACTGTGGGACTGGTGGAGGATGTGCTGGGGAGGGGCTCGTGGAACGTGGGGGAGCGCAGCACCGTGTTTTTTTTGTGACTTCATTTTATTCTGGAAGAAAGAAAAAAGAACAACAAACATCCTTAGTTGAATCAGAAATACAGGTAAGAGACAATCATCCCTGGCATTTTTACTCTGTGCTGTGTTTCCAATTCAACTACATATTGTATGTACTATTTGGGAAACATTGGATGTACTATTTATGGTTATACTGTAACTATTAGTTTTCTGTGCCTACACTGAAAAGTGACTTTGTGTCACTTTGCAGTATATTTTCATTAAAAAGTATGACTTTCTTCTTTCAAATGGATTGTTCTAATTGTTCATTTCATAACTATGCTATATTATTCTCACTTCAATATGACTGCTGGAGTGCAGTGTAGGACCACATACGGCAAAATGGAATTGAAATGCATTTTAAGTGCCATTCATATGTAGGACTACATGAGACATTTGGATTTGAGGACCTTTCAAGTCTGTTGCATTAACACAATCTAAAATGAAATGTAATATGACATTAACACATAATAAATACAGAAAAAAATAAAACCCACATGTCACACACACAGACACACACAATTAAACAGACAGACACACATGGACACACACACACTCACAGAGACACACACACACACACACACACACACACACACACACACACATGAATTTAAATTCAATCCTAGCATGCAGTTATTTTCCACAAGAAAAATGGAATTAAATTTAAAGTATTGTTTGTTTGTTTTTTGGTCTTGTGGCAGCTGCATATCTTTTAATTTTGATATTTAAAATCAAAATCCGTTTACCTTGCAATGCTGAGAGTGAGCTCAATTTCCCCAGTGCAAGCAGGAAGCCACGACTGACACCTGTATTACAACCAATCAGAGCACAATATGCTAATGAGTTTCTTCCAGAGAGATTCCTCACTCATAAACACCACTAACCCTCCTGACACAGCCCTGAAACTTAACTCCAGCCCCAAAGTCTAACCCCGAAACACATGAGCCCCTCCTGGCTACCCCCGGTACTACATTTCTTTTTTGGCTATGATGTGCATGATGATAGCAGGATTTGATTGAACTGTATTCCCCAATGTCTGAGGCAGAACATCAGCTACTCTTCCTGGGGTCCACGCAAAACATGAAACATGACATTTTCAGACCAAACTAAACTATAAAAAATGTTGACATTTTCAGATAAAAAAGTCATATCATATAATATTAAAAGGAGTATAGCTAGTATCGTTTCCTGGCCTATATACATGTACAAACTTCTTTCCATGTATTCTAATAGTCTGGCTTTGAGTTCGACCTGCGGCCCTTTGCTGTCCCATTCTTCTTTTCCTAAACCCAACCGTCGCGTTCTTCCCGCACGTCACAGAAACTTAAGCCCACCCACGACCATTTCCTTAACCTAACCGCGTCGAAAGTGACGCCGATAGTCCCGACCCAGCGCGTTTAGACGCTAAAGGAGACTTTTAGCGTCAGTAACAACGCCAAAGGCACCTGACCGAGCGTCCGTATTTTACGCGACGGGAGTGAGAATCTGTTGGACGTAACGGGGACTGATGTTTTTGAGATTTACTTACCACTTTGCAGCCTCTCTTTAAACATTCTCAGGACCTCCTTCTCCTCCCAGAGGTCGCTGGGGGTCTTAAACCTCTCCTCAGCGGCTGCTGTTGACGTCCAAACTGTGGGACTGGTGGAGGATGTGCTGGGGAGGGGCTCGTGGAACGTGGGGGAGCGCAGCACCGTGTTTTTTTTGTGACTTCATTTTATTCTGGAAGAAAGAAAAAAGAACAAAAACATCCTTAGTTGAATCAGAAATACAGGTAAGAGACAATCATCCCTGGCATTTTTACTCTGTGCTGTGTTTCCAATTCAACTACATATTGTATGTACTATTTGGGAAACATTGGATGTACTATTTATGGTTATACTGTAACTATTAGTTTTCTGTGCCTACACTGAAAAGTGACTTTGTGTCACTTTGCAGTATATTTTCATTAAAAAGTATGACTTTCTTCTTTCAAATGGATTGTTCTAATTGTTCATTTCATAACTATGCTATATTATTCTCACTTCAATATGACTGCTGGAGTGCAGTGTAGGACCACATACGGCAAAATGGAATTGAAATGCATTTTAAGTGCCATTCATATGTAGGACTACATGAGACATTTGGATTTGAGGACCTTTCAAGTCTGTTGCATTAACACAATCTAAAATGAAATGTAATATGACATTAACACATAATAAATACAGAAAAAAATAAAACCCACATGTCACACACACAGACACACACAATTAAACAGACAGACACACATGGACACACACACACTCACAGAGACACACACACACACACACACACACACACACACACACACACATGAATTTAAATTCAATCCTAGCATGCAGTTATTTTCCACAAGAAAAATGGAATTAAATTTAAAGTATTGTTTGTTTGTTTTTTGGTCTTGTGGCAGCTGCAGATCTTTTAATTTTGATATTTAAAATCAAAATCCGTTTACCTTGCAATGCTGAGAGTGAGCTCAATTTCCCCAGTGCAAGCAGGAAGCCACGACTGACACCTGTATTACAACCAATCAGAGCACAATATGCTAATGAGTTTCTTCCAGAGAGATTCCTCACTCATAAACACCACTAACCCTCCTGACACAGCCCTGAAACTTAACTCCAGCCCCAAAGTCTAACCCCGAAACACATGAGCCCCTCCTGGCTACCCCCGGTACTACATTTCTTTTTTGGCTATGATGTGCATGATGATAGCAGGATTTGATTGAACTGTATTCCCCAATGTCTGAGGCAGAACATCAGCTACTCTTCCTGGGGTCCACGCAAAACATGAAACATGACATTTTCAGACCAAACTAAACTATAAAAAATGTTGACATTTTCAGATAAAAAAAGTCATATCATACAATATTAAAAGGAGTATAGCTAGTATCGTTTCCTGGCCTATATACATGTACAAACTTCTTTCCATGTATTCTAATAGTCTGGCTTTGAGTTCGACCTGCGGCCCTTTGCTGTCCCATTCTTCTTTTCCTAAACCCAACCGTCGCGTTCTTCCCGCACGTCACAGAAACTTAAGCCCACCCACGACCATTTCCTTAACCTAACCGCGTCGAAAGTGACGCCGATAGTCCCGACCCAGCGCGTTTAGACGCTAAAGGAGACTTTTAGCGTCAGTAACAACGCCAAAGGCACCTGACCGAGCGTCCGTATTTTACGCGACGGGAGTGAGAATCTGTTGGACGTAACGGGGACTGATGTTTTTGAGATTTACTTACCACTTTGCAGCCTCTCTTTAAACATTCTCAGGACCTCCTTCTCCTCCCAGAGGTCGCTGGGGGTCTTAAACCTCTCCTCAGCGGCTGCTGTTGACGTCCAAACTGTGGGACTGGTGGAGGATGTGCTGGGGAGGGGCTCGTGGAACGTGGGGGAGCGCAGCACCGTGTTTTTTTTGTGACTTCATTTTATTCTGGAAGAAAGAAAAAAGAACAACAAACATCCTTAGTTGAATCAGAAATACAGGTAAGAGACAATCATCCCTGGCATTTTTACTCTGTGCTGTGTTTCCAATTCAACTACATATTGTATGTACTATTTGGGAAACATTGGATGTACTATTTATGGTTATACTGTAACTATTAGTTTTCTGTGCCTACACTGAAAAGTGACTTTGTGTCACTTTGCAGTATATTTTCATTAAAAAGTATGACTTTCTTCTTTCAAATGGATTGTTCTAATTGTTCATTTCATAACTATGCTATATTATTCTCACTTCAATATGACTGCTGGAGTGCAGTGTAGGACCACATACGGCAAAATGGAATTGAAATGCATTTTAAGTGCCATTCATATGTAGGACTACATGAGACATTTGGATTTGAGGACCTTTCAAGTCTGTTGCATTAACACAATCTAAAATGAAATGTAATATGACATTAACACATAATAAATACAGAAAAAAATAAAACCCACATGTCACACACACAGACACACACACACGTACACATACACACAGACAGACACACACACACACACACACAGACACACACATTAAACAGACAGACACACGGACACACACACAGACACACACACACGTACACATACACACAGACAGACACACACACACACACACAGACACACAATTAAACAGACAGACACACAGGACACACACACACACACATGAATTTAAATTCAATCCTAGCATGCAGTTATTTTCCACAAGAAAAATGGAATTAAATTTAAAGTATTGTTTGTTTGTTTTTTGGTCTTGTGGCAGCTGCAGATCTTTTAATTTTGATATTTAAAATCAAAATCCGTTTACCTTGCAATGCTGAGAGTGAGCTCAATTTCCCCAGTGCAAGCAGGAAGCCACGACTGACACCTGTATTACAACCAATCAGAGCACAATATGCTAATGAGTTTCTTCCAGAGAGATTCCTCACTCATAAACACCACTAACCCTCCTGACACAGCCCTGAAACTTAACTCCAGCCCCAAAGTCTAACCCCGAAACACATGAGCCCCTCCTGGCTACCCCCGGTACTGCATTTCTTTTTTGGCTATGATGTGCATGATGATAGCAGGATTTGATTGAACTGTATTCCCCAATGTCTGAGGCAGAACATCAGCTACTGTTCCTGGGGTCCACGCAAAACATGAAACATGACATTTTCAGACCAAACTAAACTATAAAAAATGTTGACATTTTCAGATAAAAAAAGTCATATCATATAATATTAAAAGGAGTATAGCTAGTATCGTTTCCTGGCCTATATACATGTACAAACTTCTTTCCATGTATTCTAATAGTCTGGCTTTGAGTTCGACCTGCGGCCCTTTGCTGTCCCGTTCTTCTTTTCCTAAACCCAACCGTCCCCTTCTTCCCGCGCGTCACAGAAACTTAAGCCCACCCACGACCATTTCCTTAACCTAACCGCGTCGAAAGTGACGCCGATAGTCCCGACCCAGCGCGTTTAGACGCTAAAGGAGACTTTTAGCGTCAGTAACAACGCCAAAGGCACCTGACCGAGCGTCCGTATTTTACGCGACGGGAGTGAGAATCTGTTGGACGTAACGGGGACTGATGTTTTTGAGATTTACTTACCACTTTGCAGCCTCTCTTTAAACATTCTCAGGACCTCCTTCTCCTCCCAGAGGTCGCTGGGGGTCTTAAACCTCTCCTCAGCGGCTGCTGTTGACGTCCAAACTGTGGGACTGGTGGAGGATGTGCTGGGGAGGGGCTCGTGGAACGTGGGGGAGCGCAGCACCGTGTTTTTTTTGTGACTTCATTTTATTCTGGAAGAAAGAAAAAAGAACAACAAACATCCTTAGTTGAATCAGAAATACAGGTAAGAGACAATCATCCCTGGCATTTTTACTCTGTGCTGTGTTTCCAATTCAACTACATATTGTATGTACTATTTGGGAAACATTGGATGTACTATTTATGGTTATACTGTAACTATTAGTTTTCTGTGCCTACACTGAAAAGTGACTTTGTGTCACTTTGCAGTATATTTTCATTAAAAAGTATGACTTTCTTCTTTCAAATGGATTGTTCTAATTGTTCATTTCATAACTATGCTATATTATTCTCACTTCAATATGACTGCTGGAGTGCAGTGTAGGACCACATACGGCAAAATGGAATTGAAATGCATTTTAAGTGCCATTCATATGTAGGACTACATGAGACATTTGGATTTGAGGACCTTTCAAGTCTGTTGCATTAACACAATCTAAAATGAAATGTAATATGACATTAACACATAATAAATACAGAAAAAAATAAAACCCACATGTCACACACACAGACACACACAATTAAACAGACAGACACACATGGACACACACACACTCACAGAGACACACACACACACACACACACACACATGAATTTAAATTCAATCCTAGCATGCAGTTATTTTCCACAAGAAAAATGGAATTAAATTTAAAGTATTGTTTGTTTGTTTTTTGGTCTTGTGGCAGCTGCATATCTTTTAATTTTGATATTTAAAATCAAAATCCGTTTACCTTGCAATGCTGAGAGTGAGCTCAATTTCCCCAGTGCAAGCAGGAAGCCACGACTGACACCTGTATTACAACCAATCAGAGCACAATATGCTAATGAGTTTCTTCCAGAGAGATTCCTCATTCATAAACATCCTTATCCCTCCTGACACAGCCCTGAAACTTAACTCCAGCCCCAAAAACTAACCCCGAAACACATGAGCCCCACACCCCCCCCTGGCTACCCCCGGTACTGCATTTGCCTGTGACAGACAGACGAAAGATCAGACAGCCGTGTAACTGATGTATGTAGTATCGTATGTGTTCATGGTTATAGCTGTGAGTTTTGTCTGCCTACACATAACAATAAACAATAAGCCTGTCTTGCAAATGAAATCAAGCCAGTGTCTGTTTTTTTGTTTTTTTTCTCCTGTTAGCAGGTTATTTTGTGAACTTAAAATGTACTTTCAATAGATTCCTCTGTGTCATTTTAAAAGTGTGAAGACAACATCCTTAGAAACGCCCTAAATGTAAACTGTGTAATTCTGGGGAAGATAAGGATGCATCTCAGAAACTGCTGTGATTCTCATTAGCTCTAAAGAACATTTACTGTATTTCAAGATATTTTTTAAACAGAAAAATCTAGCAAGATTACCTTGTCAATGCTGAGAATGAACGTGAAAGACAGCAGTCCTCCAATTAATGCTGCAAGGCACAGAGCTGTATTTATAAATCCTTGCCTTGCTTCCAACCCATCAGAGCACAGTATGCCAATGAGTTTCTTCCAGAGCATAAACATCCCTATCCCTCCTGACACAGCCCTGAAACTTAACTCCAGCCCCAAAGTCTAACCCCGAAACACATGAGCCCCTCCTGGCTACCCCCGGTACTGCATTTCTTTTCTGGCTATTATGTGCACATTGATAACATGATTTGATTGAACTGTATTCCCCAATGTCTGAGGCAGAACATCAGCCACTCTTCCTGGGGTCCACGCACAACATGAAACATGACATTTTCAGACCAAACTAAACTATAAAAAATGTTGACATTTTCAGATAAAAAAAGTCATATCATATAATATTAAAAGGAGTATAGCTAGTATCGTTTCCTGGCCTATATACATGTACAAACTTCTTTCCATGTATTCTAATAGTCTGGCTTTGAGTTCGACCTGCGGCCCTTTGCTGTCCCGTTCTTCTTTTCCTAAACCCAACCGTCCCATTCTTCTTTTCCTAAACCCAACCGTCCCGTTCTTCCCGCACGTCACAGAAACTTAAGCCCACCCACGACCATTTCCTTAACCTAACCGCGTCGAAAGTGACGCCGATAGTCCCGACCCAGCGCGTTTAGACGCTAAAGGAGACTTTTAGCGTCAGTAACAACGCCAAAGGCACCTGACCGAGTGACTTTGTGTCACTTTGCAGTATATTTTCATTAAAAAGTATGACTTTCTTCTTTCAAATGGATTGTTCTAATTGTTCATTTCATAACTATGCTATATTATTCTCACTTCAATATGACTGCTGGAGTGCAGTGTAGGACCACATACGGCAAAATGGAATTGAAATGCATTTTAAGTGCCATTCATATGTAGGACTACATGAGACATTTGGATTTGAGGACCTTTCAAGTCTGTTGCATTAACACAATCTAAAATGAAATGTAATATGACATTAACACATAATAAATACAGAAAAAAATAAAACCCACATGTCACACACACAGACACACACACACGTACACATACACACAGACACACACACACACACACACACACAGACACACACAATTAAACAGACAGACACACACGGACACACACACAGACACACACACACACACACGTACACATACACACAGACAGACACACACACACACACACAGACACACACAATTAAACAGACAGACACACATGGACACACACACACACACACATGAATTTAAATTCAATCCTAGCATGCCAGTTATTTTCCACAAGAAAAATGGAATTAAATTTAAAGTATTGTTTGTTTGTTTTTTGGTCTTGTGGCAGCTGCATATCTTTTAATTTTGATATTTAAAATCAAAATCCATTTACCTTGCAATGCTGAGAGTGAGCTCAATTTCCCCAGTGCAAGCAGGAAGCCACGACTGACACCTGTATTACAACCAATCAGAGCACAATATGCTAATGAGTTTCTTCCAGAGAGATTCCTCACTCATAAACACCACTAACCCTCCTGACACAGCCCTGAAACTTAACTCCAGCCCCAAAGTCTAACCCCGAAACACATGAGCCCCTCCTGGCTACCCCCGGTACTGCATTTCTTTTTTGGCTATGATGTGCATGATGATAGCAGGATTTGATTGAACTGTATTCCCCAATGTCTGAGGCAGAACATCAGCTACTGTTCCTGGGGTCCACGCAAAACATGAAACATGACATTTTCAGACCAAACTAAACTATAAAAATGTTGACATTTTCAGATAAAAAAAGTCATATCATATAATATTAAAAGGAGTATAGCTAGTATCGTTTCCTGGCCTATATACATGTACAAACTTCTTTCCATGTATTCTAATAGCCTGGCTTTGAGTTCGACCTGCGGCCCTTTGCTGTCCCGTTCTTCTTTTCCTAAACCCAACCGTCCCATTCTTCTTTTCCTAAACCCAACCGTCCCGTTCTTCCCGCACGTCACAGAAACTTAAGCCCACCCACGACCATTTCCTTAACCTAACCGCGTCGAAAGTGACGCCGATAGTCCCGACCCAGCGCGTTTAGACGCTAAAGGAGACTTTTAGCGTCAGTAACAACGCCAAAGGCACCTGACCGAGCGTCCGTATTTTACGCGACGGGAGTGAGAATCTGTTGGACGTAACGGGGACTGATGTTTTTGAGATTTACTTACCACTTTGCAGCCTCTCTTTAAACATTCTCAGGACCTCCTTCTCCTCCCAGAGGTCGCTGGGGGTCTTAAACCTCTCCTCAGCGGCTGCTGTTGACGTCCAAACTGTGGGACTGGTGGAGGATGTGCTGGGGAGGGGCTCGTGGAACGTGGGGGAGCGCAGCACCGTGTTTTTTTTGTGACTTCATTTTATTCTGGAAGAAAGAAAAAAGAACAAAAAACATCCTTAGTTGAATCAGAAATACAGGTAAGAGACAATCATCCCTGGCATTTTTACTCTGTGCTGTGTTTCCAATTCAACTACATATTGTATGTACTATTTGGGAAACATTGGATGTACTATTTATGGTTATACTGTAACTATTAGTTTTCTGTGCCTACACTGAAAAGTGACTTTGTGTCACTTTGCAGTATATTTTCATTAAAAAGTATGACTTTCTTCTTTCAAATGGATTGTTCTAATTGTTCATTTCATAACTATGCTATATTATTCTCACTTCAATATGACTGCTGGAGTGCAGTGTAGGACCACATACGGCAAAATGGAATTGAAATGCATTTTAAGTGCCATTCATATGTAGGACTACATGAGACATTTGGATTTGAGGACCTTTCAAGTCTGTTGCATTAACACAATCTAAAATGAAATGTAATATGACATTAACACATAATAAATACAGAAAAAAATAAAACCCACATGTCACACACACAGACACACACAATTAAACAGACAGACACACATGGACACACACACACTCACAGAGACACACACACACACACACACACACACACACACACACACACACATGAATTTAAATTCAATCCTAGCATGCAGTTATTTTCCACAAGAAAAATGGAATTAAATTTAAAGTATTGTTTGTTTGTTTTTTGGTCTTGTGGCAGCTGCAGATCTTTTAATTTTGATATTTAAAATCAAAATCCGTTTACCTTGCAATGCTGAGAGTGAGCTCAATTTCCCCAGTGCAAGCAGGAAGCCACGACTGACACCTGTATTACAACCAATCAGAGCACAATATGCTAATGAGTTTCTTCCAGAGAGATTCCTCACTCATAAACACCACTAACCCTCCTGACACAGCCCTGAAACTTAACTCCAGCCCCAAAGTCTAACCCCGAAACACATGAGCCCCTCCTGGCTACCCCCGGTACTGCATTTCTTTTTTGGCTATGATGTGCATGATGATAGCAGGATTTGATTGAACTGTATTCCCCAATGTCTGAGGCAGAACATCAGCTACTCTTCCTGGGGTCCACGCAAAACATGAAACATGACATTTTCAGACCAAACTAAACTATAAAAAATGTTGACATTTTCAGATAAAAAAAGTCATATCATATAATATTAAAAGGAGTATAGCTAGTATCGTTTCCTGGCCTATATACATGTACAAACTTCTTTCCATGTATTCTAATAGTCTGGCTTTGAGTTCGACCTGCGGCCCTTTGCTGTCCCATTCTTCTTTTCCTAAACCCAACCGTCGCGTTCTTCCCGCACGTCACAGAAACTTAAGCCCACCCACGACCATTTCCTTAACCTAACCGCGTCGAAAGTGACGCCGATAGTCCCGACCCAGCGCGTTTAGACGCTAAAGGAGACTTTTAGCGTCAGTAACAACGCCAAAGGCACCTGACCGAGCGTCCGTATTTTACGCGACGGGAGTGAGAATCTGTTGGACGTAACGGGGACTGATGTTTTTGAGATTTACTTACCACTTTGCAGCCTCTCTTTAAACATTCTCAGGACCTCCTTCTCCTCCCAGAGGTCGCTGGGGGTCTTAAACCTCTCCTCAGCGGCTGCTGTTGACGTCCAAACTGTGGGACTGGTGGAGGATGTGCTGGGGAGGGGCTCGTGGAACGTGGGGGAGCGCAGCACCGTGTTTTTTTTGTGACTTCATTTTATTCTGGAAGAAAGAAAAAAGAACAACAAACATCCTTAGTTGAATCAGAAATACAGGTAAGAGACAATCATCCCTGGCATTTTTACTCTGTGCTGTGTTTCCAATTCAACTACATATTGTATGTACTATTTGGGAAACATTGGATGTACTATTTATGGTTATACTGTAACTATTAGTTTTCTGTGCCTACACTGAAAAGTGACTTTGTGTCACTTTGCAGTATATTTTCATTAAAAAGTATGACTTTCTTCTTTCAAATGGATTGTTCTAATTGTTCATTTCATAACTATGCTATATTATTCTCACTTCAATATGACTGCTGGAGTGCAGTGTAGGACCACATACGGCAAAATGGAATTGAAATGCATTTTAAGTGCCATTCATATGTAGGACTACATGAGACATTTGGATTTGAGGACCTTTCAAGTCTGTTGCATTAACACAATCTAAAATGAAATGTAATATGACATTAACACATAATAAATACAGAAAAAAATAAAACCCACATGTCACACACACAGACACACACACGTACACATACACACAGACAGACACACACACACACACACAGACACACACAATTAAACAGACACACACGGACACACACACAGACACACACACACGTACACTACACACAGACAGACACACACACACACACAGACACACACAATTAAACAACAGACACACATGGACACACACACACACACACATGAATTTAAATTCAATCCTAGCATGCCAGTTATTTTCCACAAGAAAAATGGAATTAAATTTAAAGTATTGTTTGTTTGTTTTTTGGTCTTGTGGCAGCTGCAGATCTTTTAATTTTGATATTTAAAATCAAAATCCGTTTACCTTGCAATGCTGAGAGTGAGCTCAATTTCCCCAGTGCAAGCAGGAAGCCACGACTGACACCTGTATTACAACCAATCAGAGCACAATATGCTAATGAGTTTCTTCCAGAGAGATTCCTCACTCATAAACACCACTAACCCTCCTGACACAGCCCTGAAACTTAACTCCAGCCCCAAAGTCTAACCCCGAAACACATGAGCCCCTCCTGGCTACCCCCGGTACTGCATTTCTTTTTTGGCTATGATGTGCATGATGATAGCAGGATTTGATTGAACTGTATTCCCCAATGTCTGAGGCAGAACATCAGCTACTCTTCCTGGGGTCCACGCAAAACATGAAACATGACATTTTCAGACCAAACTAAACTATAAAAAATGTTGACATTTTCAGATAAAAAAAGTCATATCATATAATATTAAAAGGAGTATAGCTAGTATCGTTTCCTGGCCTATATACATGTACAAACTTCTTTCCATGTATTCTAATAGTCTGGCTTTGAGTTCGACCTGCGGCCCTTTGCTGTCCCGTTCTTCTTTTCCTAAACCCACCGTCCCATTCTTCTTTTCCTAAACCCAACCGTCCCCGTTCTTCCCGCACGTCACAGAAACTTAAGCCCACCCACGACCATTTCCTTAACCTAACCGCGTCGAAAGTGACGCCGATAGTCCCGACCCAGCGCGTTTAGACGCTAAAGGAGACTTTTAGCGTCAGTAACAACGCCAAAGGCACCTGACCGAGCGTCCGTATTTTACGCGACGGGAGTGAGAATCTGTTGGACGTAACGGGGACTGATGTTTTTGAGATTTACTTACCACTTTGCAGCCTCTCTTTAAACATTCTCAGGACCTCCTTCTCCTCCCAGAGGTCGCTGGGGGTCTTAAACCTCTCCTCAGCGGCTGCTGTTGACGTCCAAACTGTGGGACTGGTGGAGGATGTGCTGGGGAGGGGCTCGTGGAACGTGGGGGAGCGCAGCACCGTGTTTTTTTTGTGACTTCATTTTATTCTGGAAGAAAGAAAAAAGAACAAAAAACATCCTTAGTTGAATCAGAAATACAGGTAAGAGACAATCATCCCTGGCATTTTTACTCTGTGCTGTGTTTCCAATTCAACTACATATTGTATGTACTATTTGGGAAACATTGGATGTACTATTTATGGTTATACTGTAACTATTAGTTTTCTGTGCCTACACTGAAAAGTGACTTTGTGTCACTTTGCAGTATATTTTCATTAAAAGTATGACTTTCTTCTTTCAAATGGATTGTTCTAATTGTTCATTTCATAACTATGCTATATTATTCTCACTTCAATATGACTGCTGGAGTGCAGTGTAGGACCACATACGGCAAAATGGAATTGAAATGCATTTTAAGTGCCATTCATATGTAGGACTACATGAGACATTTGGATTTGAGGACCTTTCAAGTCTGTTGCATTAACACAATCTAAAATGAAATGTAATATGACATTAACACATAATAAATACAGAAAAAAATAAAACCCACATGTCACACACACAGACACACACAATTAAACAGACAGACACACATGGACACACACACACTCACAGAGACACACACACACACACACACACACACACACACACACACACACATGAATTTAAATTCAATCCTAGCATGCAGTTATTTTCCACAAGAAAAATGGAATTAAATTTAAAGTATTGTTTGTTTGTTTTTTGGTCTTGTGGCAGCTGCATATCTTTTAATTTTGATATTTAAAATCAAAATCCGTTTACCTTGCAATGCTGAGAGTGAGCTCAATTTCCCCAGTGCAAGCAGGAAGCCACGACTGACACCTGTATTACAACCAATCAGAGCACAATATGCTAATGAGTTTCTTCCAGAGAGATTCCTCACTCATAAACACCACTAACCCTCCTGACACAGCCCTGAAACTTAACTCCAGCCCCAAAGTCTAACCCCGAAACACATGAGCCCCTCCTGGCTACCCCCGGTACTACATTTCTTTTTTGGCTATGATGTGCATGATGATAGCAGGATTTGATTGAACTGTATTCCCCAATGTCTGAGGCAGAACATCAGCTACTCTTCCTGGGGTCCACGCAAAACATGAAACATGACATTTTCAGACCAAACTAAACTATAAAAAATGTTGACATTTTCAGATAAAAAAAGTCATATCATATAATATTAAAAGGAGTATAGCTAGTATCGTTTCCTGGCCTATATACATGTACAAACTTCTTTCCATGTATTCTAATAGTCTGGCTTTGAGTTCGACCTGCGGCCCTTTGCTGTCCCATTCTTCTTTTCCTAAACCCAACCGTCGCGTTCTTCCCGCACGTCACAGAAACTTAAGCCCACCCACGACCATTTCCTTAACCTAACCGCGTCGAAAGTGACGCCGATAGTCCCGACCCAGCGCGTTTAGACGCTAAAGGAGACTTTTAGCGTCAGTAACAACGCCAAAGGCACCTGACCGAGCGTCCGTATTTTACGCGACGGGAGTGAGAATCTGTTGGACGTAACGGGGACTGATGTTTTTGAGATTTACTTACCACTTTGCAGCCTCTCTTTAAACATTCTCAGGACCTCCTTCTCCTCCCAGAGGTCGCTGGGGGTCTTAAACCTCTCCTCAGCGGCTGCTGTTGACGTCCAAACTGTGGGACTGGTGGAGGATGTGCTGGGGAGGGGCTCGTGGAACGTGGGGGAGCGCAGCACCGTGTTTTTTTTGTGACTTCATTTTATTCTGGAAGAAAGAAAAAAGAACAACAAACATCCTTAGTTGAATCAGAAATACAGGTAAGAGACAATCATCCCTGGCATTTTTACTCTGTGCTGTGTTTCCAATTCAACTACATATTGTATGTACTATTTGGGAAACATTGGATGTACTATTTATGGTTATACTGTAACTATTAGTTTTCTGTGCCTACACTGAAAAGTGACTTTGTGTCACTTTGCAGTATATTTTCATTAAAAAGTATGACTTTCTTCTTTCAAATGGATTGTTCTAATTGTTCATTTCATAACTATGCTATATTATTCTCACTTCAATATGACTGCTGGAGTGCAGTGTAGGACCACATACGGCAAAATGGAATTGAAATGCATTTTAAGTGCCATTCATATGTAGGACTACATGAGACATTTGGATTTGAGGACCTTTCAAGTCTGTTGCATTAACACAATCTAAAATGAAATGTAATATGACATTAACACATAATAAATACAGAAAAAATAAAACCCACATGTCACACACACAGACACACACAATTAAACAGACAGACACACATGGACACACACACACTCACAGAGACACACACACACACACACACACACACACACACACACACACACACATGAATTTAAATTCAATCCTAGCATGCAGTTATTTTCCACAAGAAAAATGGAATTAAATTTAAAGTATTGTTTGTTTGTTTTTTGGTCTTGTGGCAGCTGCATATCTTTTAATTTTGATATTTAAAATCAAAATCCGTTTACCTTGCAATGCTGAGAGTGAGCTCAATTTCCCCAGTGCAAGCAGGAAGCCACGACTGACACCTGTATTACAACCAATCAGAGCACAATATGCTAATGAGTTTCTTCCAGAGAGATTCCTCACTCATAAACACCACTAACCCTCCTGACACAGCCCTGAAACTTAACTCCAGCCCCAAAGTCTAACCCCGAAACACATGAGCCCCTCCTGGCTACCCCCGGTACTACATTTCTTTTTTGGCTATGATGTGCATGATGATAGCAGGATTTGATTGAACTGTATTCCCCAATGTCTGAGGCAGAACATCAGCTACTCTTCCTGGGGTCCACGCAAAACATGAAACATGACATTTTCAGACCAAACTAAACTATAAAAAATGTTGACATTTTCAGATAAAAAAGTCATATCATATAATATTAAAAGGAGTATAGCTAGTATCGTTTCCTGGCCTATATACATGTACAAACTTCTTTCCATGTATTCTAATAGTCTGGCTTTGAGTTCGACCTGCGGCCCTTTGCTGTCCCATTCTTCTTTTCCTAAACCCAACCGTCGCGTTCTTCCCGCACGTCACAGAAACTTAAGCCCACCCACGACCATTTCCTTAACCTAACCGCGTCGAAAGTGACGCCGATAGTCCCGACCCAGCGCGTTTAGACGCTAAAGGAGACTTTTAGCGTCAGTAACAACGCCAAAGGCACCTGACCGAGCGTCCGTATTTTACGCGACGGGAGTGAGAATCTGTTGGACGTAACGGGGACTGATGTTTTTGAGATTTACTTACCACTTTGCAGCCTCTCTTTAAACATTCTCAGGACCTCCTTCTCCTCCCAGAGGTCGCTGGGGGTCTTAAACCTCTCCTCAGCGGCTGCTGTTGACGTCCAAACTGTGGGACTGGTGGAGGATGTGCTGGGGAGGGGCTCGTGGAACGTGGGGGAGCGCAGCACCGTGTTTTTTTTGTGACTTCATTTTATTCTGGAAGAAAGAAAAAAGAACAAACAAAACATCCTTAGTTGAATCAGAAATACAGGTAAGAGACAATCATCCCTGGCATTTTTACTCTGTGCTGTGTTTCCAATTCAACTACATATTGTATGTACTATTTGGGAAACATTGGATGTACTATTTATGGTTATACTGTAACTATTAGTTTTCTGTGCCTACACTGAAAAGTGACTTTGTGTCACTTTGCAGTATATTTTCATTAAAAAGTATGACTTTCTTCTTTCAAATGGATTGTTCTAATTGTTCATTTCATAACTATGCTATATTATTCTCACTTCAATATGACTGCTGGAGTGCAGTGTAGGACCACATACGGCAAAATGGAATTGAAATGCATTTTAAGTGCCATTCATATGTAGGACTACATGAGACATTTGGATTTGAGGACCTTTCAAGTCTGTTGCATTAACACAATCTAAAATGAAATGTAATATGACATTAACACATAATAAATACAGAAAAAAATAAAACCCACATGTCACACACACAGACACACACAATTAAACAGACAGACACACATGGACACACACACACTCACAGAGACACACACACACACACACACACACACACACACACACACACATGAATTTAAATTCAATCCTAGCATGCAGTTATTTTCCACAAGAAAAATGGAATTAAATTTAAAGTATTGTTTGTTTGTTTTTTGGTCTTGTGGCAGCTGCATATCTTTTAATTTTGATATTTAAAATCAAAATCCGTTTACCTTGCAATGCTGAGAGTGAGCTCAATTTCCCCAGTGCAAGCAGGAAGCCACGACTGACACCTGTATTACAACCAATCAGAGCACAATATGCTAATGAGTTTCTTCCAGAGAGATTCCTCACTCATAAACACCACTAACCCTCCTGACACAGCCCTGAAACTTAACTCCAGCCCCAAAGTCTAACCCCGAAACACATGAGCCCCTCCTGGCTACCCCCGGTACTGCATTTCTTTTTTGGCTATGATGTGCATGATGATAGCAGGATTTGATTGAACTGTATTCCCCAATGTCTGAGGCAGAACATCAGCTACTCTTCCTGGGGTCCACGCAAAACATGAAACATGACATTTTCAGACCAAACTAAACTATAAAAAATGTTGACATTTTCAGATAAAAAAAGTCATATCATATAATATTAAAAGGAGTATAGCTAGTATCGTTTCCTGGCCTATATACATGTACAAACTTCTTTCCATGTATTCTAATAGTCTGGCTTTGAGTTCGACCTGCGGCCCTTTGCTGTCCCATTCTTCTTTTCCTAAACCCAACCGTCCCGTTCTTCCCGCACGTCACAGAAACTTAAGCCCACCCACGACCATTTCCTTAACCTAACCGCGTCGAAAGTGACGCCGATAGTCCCGACCCAGCGCGTTTAGACGCTAAAGGAGACTTTTAGCGTCAGTAACAACGCCAAAGGCACCTGACCGAGCGTCCGTATTTTACGCGACGGGAGTGAGAATCTGTTGGACGTAACGGGGACTGATGTTTTTGAGATTTACTTACCACTTTGCAGCCTCTCTTTAAACATTCTCAGGACCTCCTTCTCCTCCCAGAGGTCGCTGGGGGTCTTAAACCTCTCCTCAGCGGCTGCTGTTGACGTCCAAACTGTGGGACTGGTGGAGGATGTGCTGGGGAGGGGCTCGTGGAACGTGGGGGAGCGCAGCACCGTGTTTTTTTTGTGACTTCATTTTATTCTGGAAGAAAGAAAAAAGAACAAAAAACATCCTTAGTTGAATCAGAAATACAGGTAAGAGACAATCATCCCTGGCATTTTTACTCTGTGCTGTGTTTCCAATTCAACTACATATTGTATGTACTATTTGGGAAACATTGGATGTACTATTTATGGTTATACTGTAACTATTAGTTTTCTGTGCCTACACTGAAAAGTGACTTTGTGTCACTTTGCAGTATATTTTCATTAAAAAGTATGACTTTCTTCTTTCAAATGGATTGTTCTAATTGTTCATTTCATAACTATGCTATATTATTCTCACTTCAATATGACTGCTGGAGTGCAGTGTAGGACCACATACGGCAAAATGGAATTGAAATGCATTTTAAGTGCCATTCATATGTAGGACTACATGAGACATTTGGATTTGAGGACCTTTCAAGTCTGTTGCATTAACACAATCTAAAATGAAATGTAATATGACATTAACACATAATAAATACAGAAAAAAATAAAACCCACATGTCACACACACAGACACACACAATTAAACAGACAGACACACATGGACACACACACACTCACAGAGACACACACACACACACACACACACACACACACAACTGAATTTAAATTCAATCCTAGCATGCAGTTATTTTCCACAAGAAAAATGGAATTAAATTTAAAGTATTGTTTGTTTGTTTTTTGGTCTTGTGGCAGCTGCATATCTTTTAATTTTGATATTTAAAATCAAAATCCGTTTACCTTGCAATGCTGAGAGTGAGCTCAATTTCCCCAGTGCAAGCAGGAAGCCACGACTGACACCTGTATTACAACCAATCAGAGCACAATATGCTAATGAGTTTCTTCCAGAGAGATTCCTCATTCATAAACATCCTTATCCCTCCTGACACAGCCCTGAAACTTAACTCCAGCCCCAAAAACTAACCCCGAAACACATGAGCCCCACACCCCCCCCTGGCTACCCCCGGTACTGCATTTGCCTGTGACAGACAGACGAAAGATCAGACAGCCGTGTAACTGATGTATGTAGTATCGTATGTGTTCATGGTTATAGCTGTGAGTTTTGTCTGCCTACACATAACAATAAACAATAAGCCTGTCTTGCAAATGAAATCAAGCCAGTGTCTGTTTTTTTGTTTTTTTTCTCCTGTTAGCAGGTTATTTTGTGAACTTAAAATGTACTTTCAATAGATTCCTCTGTGTCATTTTAAAAGTGTGAAGACAACATCCTTAGAAACGCCCTAAATGTAAACTGTGTAATTCTGGGGAAGATAAGGATGCATCTCAGAAACTGCTGTGATTCTCATTAGCTCTAAAGAACATTTACTGTATTTCAAGATATTTTTTAAACAGAAAAATCTAGCAAGATTACCTTGTCAATGCTGAGAATGAACGTGAAAGACAGCAGTCCTCCAATTAATGCTGCAAGGCACAGAGCTGTATTTATAAATCCTTGCCTTGCTTCCAACCCATCAGAGCACAGTATGCCAATGAGTTTCTTCCAGAGCATAAACATCCCTATCCCTCCTGACACAGCCCTGAAACTTAACTCCAGCCCCAAAGTCTAACCCCGAAACACATCAGCCCCTCCTGGCTACCCCCGGTACTGCATTTCTTTTCTGGCTATTATGTGCACATTGATAACATGATTTGATTGAACTGTATTCCCCAATTTCTGAGGCAGAACATCAGCTACTCTTCCTGGGGTCCACGCACAACATGAAACATGACATTTTCAGACCAAACTAAACTATAAAAAATGTTGACATTTTCAGATAAAAAAAGTCATATCATATAATATTAAAAGGAGTATAGCTAGTATCGTTTCCTGGCCTATATACATGTACAAACTTCTTTCCATGTATTCTAATAGTCTGGCTTTGAGTTCGACCTGCGGCCCTTTGCTGTCCCGTTCTTCTTTTCCTAAACCCAACCGTCCCATTCTTCTTTTCCTAAACCCAACCGTCCCCTTCTTCCCGCGCGTCACAGAAACTTAAGCCCACCCACGACCATTTCCTTAACCTAACCGCGTCGAAAGTGACGCCGATAGTCCCGACCCAGCGCGTTTAGACGCTAAAGGAGACTTTTAGCGTCAGTAACAACGCCAAAGGCACCTGACCGAGCGTCCGTATTTTACGCGACGGGAGTGAGAATCTGTTGGACGTAACGGGGACTGATGTTTTTGAGATTTACTTACCACTTTGCAGCCTCTCTTTAAACATTCTCAGGACCTCCTTCTCCTCCCAGAGGTCGCTGGGGGTCTTAAACCTCTCCTCAGCGGCTGCTGTTGACGTCCAAACTGTGGGACTGGTGGAGGATGTGCTGGGGAGGGGCTCGTGGAACGTGGGGGAGCGCAGCACCGTGTTTTTTTTGTGACTTCATTTTATTCTGGAAGAAAGAAAAAAGAACAACAAACATCCTTAGTTGAATCAGAAATACAGGTAAGAGACAATCATCCCTGGCATTTTTACTCTGTGCTGTGTTTCCAATTCAACTACATATTGTATGTACTATTTGGGAAACATTGGATGTACTATTTATGGTTATACTGTAACTATTAGTTTTCTGTGCCTACACTGAAAAGTGACTTTGTGTCACTTTGCAGTATATTTTCATTAAAAAGTATGACTTTCTTCTTTCAAATGGATTGTTCTAATTGTTCATTTCATAACTATGCTATATTATTCTCACTTCAATATGACTGCTGGAGTGCAGTGTAGGACCACATACGGCAAAATGGAATTGAAATGCATTTTAAGTGCCATTCATATGTAGGACTACATGAGACATTTGGATTTGAGGACCTTTCAAGTCTGTTGCATTAACACAATCTAAAATGAAATGTAATATGACATTAACACATAATAAATACAGAAAAAAATAAAACCCACATGTCACACACACAGACACACACAATTAAACAGACAGACACACATGGACACACACACACTCACAGAGACACACACACACACACACACACACACACACACACACACACATGAATTTAAATTCAATCCTAGCATGCAGTTATTTTCCACAAGAAAAATGGAATTAAATTTAAAGTATTGTTTGTTTGTTTTTTGGTCTTGTGGCAGCTGCATATCTTTTAATTTTGATATTTAAAATCAAAATCCGTTTACCTTGCAATGCTGAGAGTGAGCTCAATTTCCCCAGTGCAAGCAGGAAGCCACGACTGACACCTGTATTACAACCAATCAGAGCACAATATGCTAATGAGTTTCTTCCAGAGAGATTCCTCACTCATAAACACCACTAACCCTCCTGACACAGCCCTGAAACTTAACTCCAGCCCCAAAGTCTAACCCCGAAACACATGAGCCCCTCCTGGCTACCCCCGGTACTACATTTCTTTTTTGGCTATGATGTGCATGATGATAGCAGGATTTGATTGAACTGTATTCCCCAATGTCTGAGGCAGAACATCAGCTACTCTTCCTGGGGTCCACGCAAAACATGAAACATGACATTTTCAGACCAAACTAAACTATAAAAAATGTTGACATTTTCAGATAAAAAAAGTCATATCATATAATATTAAAAGGAGTATAGCTAGTATCGTTTCCTGGCCTATATACATGTACAAACTTCTTTCCATGTATTCTAATAGTCTGGCTTTGAGTTCGACCTGCGGCCCTTTGCTGTCCCATTCTTCTTTTCCTAAACCCAACCGTCGCGTTCTTCCCGCACGTCACAGAAACTTAAGCCCACCCACGACCATTTCCTTAACCTAACCGCGTCGAAAGTGACGCCGATAGTCCCGACCCAGCGCGTTTAGACGCTAAAGGAGACTTTTAGCGTCAGTAACAACGCCAAAGGCACCTGACCGAGCGTCCGTATTTTACGCGACGGGAGTGAGAATCTGTTGGACGTAACGGGGACTGATGTTTTTGAGATTTACTTACCACTTTGCAGCCTCTCTTTAAACATTCTCAGG
Organism: Sander lucioperca; assembly: GCF_008315115.2. Taxonomy (NCBI): domain Eukaryota; kingdom Metazoa; phylum Chordata; class Actinopteri; order Perciformes; family Percidae; genus Sander; species Sander lucioperca. The sequence goes on along the minus strand of NW_023396130.1, from coordinate 34,986 downwards.
ACCTCCTTCTCCTCCCAGAGGTCGCTGGGGGTCTTAAACCTCTCCTCAGCGGCTGCTGTTGACGTCCAAACTGTGGGACTGGTGGAGGATGTGCTGGGGAGGGGCTCGTGGAACGTGGGGGAGCGCAGCACCGTGTTTTTTTTGTGACTTCATTTTATTCTGGAAGAAAGAAAAAAGAACAACAAACATCCTTAGTTGAATCAGAAATACAGGTAAGAGACAATCATCCCTGGCATTTTTACTCTGTGCTGTGTTTCCAATTCAACTACATATTGTATGTACTATTTGGGAAACATTGGATGTACTATTTATGGTTATACTGTAACTATTAGTTTTCTGTGCCTACACTGAAAAGTGACTTTGTGTCACTTTGCAGTATATTTTCATTAAAAAGTATGACTTTCTTCTTTCAAATGGATTGTTCTAATTGTTCATTTCATAACTATGCTATATTATTCTCACTTCAATATGACTGCTGGAGTGCAGTGTAGGACCACATACGGCAAAATGGAATTGAAATGCATTTTAAGTGCCATTCATATGTAGGACTACATGAGACATTTGGATTTGAGGACCTTTCAAGTCTGTTGCATTAACACAATCTAAAATGAAATGTAATATGACATTAACACATAATAAATACAGAAAAAAATAAAACCCACATGTCACACACACAGACACACACAATTAAACAGACAGACACACATGGACACACACACACTCACAGAGACACACACACACACACACACACACACACACACACACACATGAATTTAAATTCAATCCTAGCATGCAGTTATTTTCCACAAGAAAATGGAATTAAATTTAAAGTATTGTTTGTTTGTTTTTTGGTCTTGTGGCAGCTGCATATCTTTTAATTTTGATATTTAAAATCAAAATCCGTTTACCTTGCAATGCTGAGAGTGAGCTCAATTTCCCCAGTGCAAGCAGGAAGCCACGACTGACACCTGTATTACAACCAATCAGAGCACAATATGCTAATGAGTTTCTTCCAGAGAGATTCCTCACTCATAAACACCACTAACCCTCCTGACACAGCCCTGAAACTTAACTCCAGCCCCAAAGTCTAACCCCGAAACACATGAGCCCCTCCTGGCTACCCCCGGTACTACATTTCTTTTTTGGCTATGATGTGCATGATGATAGCAGGATTTGATTGAACTGTATTCCCCAATGTCTGAGGCAGAACATCAGCTACTCTTCCTGGGGTCCACGCAAAACATGAAACATGACATTTTCAGCTACTCTTCCTGGGGTCCACGCAAAACATGAAACATTACATTTTCAGACCAAACTAAACTATAAAAAATGTTGACATTTTCAGATAAAAAAAGTCATATCATATAATATTAAAAGGAGTATAGCTAGTATCGTTTCCTGGCCTATATACATGTACAAACTTCTTTCCATGTATTCTAATAGTCTGGCTTTGAGTTCGACCTGCGGCCCTTTGCTGTCCCGTTCTTCTTTTCCTAAACCCAACCGTCCCATTCTTCTTTTCCTAAACCCAACCGTCCCGTTCTTCCCGCGCGTCACAGAAACTTAAGCCCACCCACGACCATTTCCTTAACCTAACCGCGTCGAAAGTGACGCCGATAGTCCCGACCCAGCGCGTTTAGACGCTAAAGGAGACTTTTAGCGTCAGTAACAACGCCAAAGGCACCTGACCGAGCGTCCGTATTTTACGCGACGGGAGTGAGAATCTGTTGGACGTAACGGGGACTGATGTTTTTGAGATTTACTTACCACTTTGCAGCCTCTCTTTAAACATTCTCAGGACCTCCTTCTCCTCCCAGAGGTCGCTGGGGGTCTTAAACCTCTCCTCAGCGGCTGCTGTTGACGTCCAAACTGTGGGACTGGTGGAGGATGTGCTGGGGAGGGGCTCGTGGAACGTGGGGGAGCGCAGCACCGTGTTTTTTTTGTGACTTCATTTTATTCTGGAAGAAAGAAAAAAGAACAAAAAACATCCTTAGTTGAATCAGAAATACAGGTAAGAGACAATCATCCCTGGCATTTTTACTCTGTGCTGTGTTTCCAATTCAACTACATATTGTATGTACTATTTGGGAAACATTGGATGTACTATTTATGGTTATACTGTAACTATTAGTTTTCTGTGCCTACACTGAAAAGTGACTTTGTGTCACTTTGCAGTATATTTTCATTAAAAAGTATGACTTTCTTCTTTCAAATGGATTGTTCTAATTGTTCATTTCATAACTATGCTATATTATTCTCACTTCAATATGACTGCTGGAGTGCAGTGTAGGACCACATACGGCAAAATGGAATTGAAATGCATTTTAAGTGCCATTCATATGTAGGACTACATGAGACATTTGGATTTGAGGACCTTTCAAGTCTGTTGCATTAACACAATCTAAAATGAAATGTAATATGACATTAACACATAATAAATACAGAAAAAAATAAAACCCACATGTCACACACACAGACACACACAATTAAACAGACAGACACACATGGACACACACACACTCACAGAGACACACACACACACACACACACACACACACACACACACACACACACACACACATGAATTTAAATTCAATCCTAGCATGCAGTTATTTTCCACAAGAAAAATGGAATTAAATTTAAAGTATTGTTTGTTTGTTTTTTGGTCTTGTGGCAGCTGCATATCTTTTAATTTTGATATTTAAAATCAAAATCCGTTTACCTTGCAATGCTGAGAGTGAGCTCAATTTCCCCAGTGCAAGCAGGAAGCCACGACTGACACCTGTATTACAACCAATCAGAGCACAATATGCTAATGAGTTTCTTCCAGAGAGATTCCTCACTCATAAACACCACTAACCCTCCTGACACAGCCCTGAAACTTAACTCCAGCCCCAAAGTCTAACCCCGAAACACATGAGCCCCTCCTGGCTACCCCCGGTACTACATTTCTTTTTTGGCTATGATGTGCATGATGATAGCAGGATTTGATTGAACTGTATTCCCCAATGTCTGAGGCAGAACATCAGCTACTCTTCCTGGGGTCCACGCAAAACATGAAACATGACATTTTCAGACCAAACTAAACTATAAAAAATGTTGACATTTTCAGATAAAAAAAGTCATATCATATAATATTAAAAGGAGTATAGCTAGTATCGTTTCCTGGCCTATATACATGTACAAACTTCTTTCCATGTATTCTAATAGTCTGGCTTTGAGTTCGACCTGCGGCCCTTTGCTGTCCCACCTTCTTCTTTTCCTAAACCCAACCGTCCCGTTCTTCCCGCACGTCACAGAAACTTAAGCCCACCCACGACCATTTCCTTAACCTAACCGCGTCGAAAGTGACGCCGATAGTCCCGACCCAGCGCGTTTAGACGCTAAAGGAGACTTTTAGCGTCAGTAACAACGCCAAAGGCACCTGACCGAGCGTCCGTATTTTACGCGACGGGAGTGAGAATCTGTTGGACGTAACGGGGACTGATGTTTTTGAGATTTACTTACCACTTTGCAGCCTCTCTTTAAACATTCTCAGGACCTCCTTCTCCTCCCAGAGGTCGCTGGGGGTCTTAAACCTCTCCTCAGCGGCTGCTGTTGACGTCCAAACTGTGGGACTGGTGGAGGATGTGCTGGGGAGGGGCTCGTGGAACGTGGGGGAGCGCAGCACCGTGTTTTTTTTGTGACTTCATTTTATTCTGGAAGAAAGAAAAAAGAACAAAAAACATCCTTAGTTGAATCAGAAATACAGGTAAGAGACAATCATCCCTGGCATTTTTACTCTGTGCTGTGTTTCCAATTCAACTACATATTGTATGTACTATTTGGGAAACATTGGATGTACTATTTATGGTTATACTGTAACTATTAGTTTTCTGTGCCTACACTGAAAAGTGACTTTGTGTCACTTTGCAGTATATTTTCATTAAAAAGTATGACTTTCTTCTTTCAAATGGATTGTTCTAATTGTTCATTTCATAACTATGCTATATTATTCTCACTTCAATATGACTGCTGGAGTGCAGTGTAGGACCACATACGGCAAAATGGAATTGAAATGCATTTTAAGTGCCATTCATATGTAGGACTACATGAGACATTTGGATTTGAGGACCTTTCAAGTCTGTTGCATTAACACAATCTAAAATGAAATGTAATATGACATTAACACATAATAAATACAGAAAAAAATAAAACCCACATGTCACACACACAGACACACACAATTAAACAGACAGACACACATGGACACACACACACTCACAGAGACACACACACACACACACACACACACACACACACACACACACACACATGAATTTAAATTCAATCCTAGCATGCAGTTATTTTCCACAAGAAAAATGGAATTAAATTTAAAGTATTGTTTGTTTGTTTTTTGGTCTTGTGGCAGCTGCATATCTTTTAATTTTGATATTTAAAATCAAAATCCGTTTACCTTGCAATGCTGAGAGTGAGCTCAATTTCCCCAGTGCAAGCAGGAAGCCACGACTGACACCTGTATTACAACCAATCAGAGCACAATATGCTAATGAGTTTCTTCCAGAGAGATTCCTCACTCATAAACACCACTAACCCTCCTGACACAGCCCTGAAACTTAACTCCAGCCCCAAAGTCTAACCCCGAAACACATGAGCCCCTCCTGGCTACCCCCGGTACTACATTTCTTTTTTGGCTATGATGTGCATGATGATAGCAGGATTTGATTGAACTGTATTCCCCAATGTCTGAGGCAGAACATCAGCTACTCTTCCTGGGGTCCACGCAAAACATGAAACATGACATTTTCAGACCAAACTAAACTATAAAAAATGTTGACATTTTCAGATAAAAAAAGTCATATCATATAATATTAAAAGGAGTATAGCTAGTATCGTTTCCTGGCCTATATACATGTACAAACTTCTTTCCATGTATTCTAATAGTCTGGCTTTGAGTTCGACCTGCGGCCCTTTGCTGTCCCATTCTTCTTTTCCTAAACCCAACCGTCGCGTTCTTCCCGCACGTCACAGAAACTTAAGCCCACCCACGACCATTTCCTTAACCTAACCGCGTCGAAAGTGACGCCGATAGTCCCGACCCAGCGCGTTTAGACGCTAAAGGAGACTTTTAGCGTCAGTAACAACGCCAAAGGCACCTGACCGAGCGTCCGTATTTTACGCGACGGGAGTGAGAATCTGTTGGACGTAACGGGGACTGATGTTTTTGAGATTTACTTACCACTTTGCAGCCTCTCTTTAAACATTCTCAGGACCTCCTTCTCCTCCCAGAGGTCGCTGGGGGTCTTAAACCTCTCCTCAGCGGCTGCTGTTGACGTCCAAACTGTGGGACTGGTGGAGGATGTGCTGGGGAGGGGCTCGTGGAACGTGGGGGAGCGCAGCACCGTGTTTTTTTTGTGACTTCATTTTATTCTGGAAGAAAGAAAAAAGAACAAAAAACATCCTTAGTTGAATCAGAAATACAGGTAAGAGACAATCATCCCTGGCATTTTTACTCTGTGCTGTGTTTCCAATTCAACTACATATTGTATGTACTATTTGGGAAACATTGGATGTACTATTTATGGTTATACTGTAACTATTAGTTTTCTGTGCCTACACTGAAAAGTGACTTTGTGTCACTTTGCAGTATATTTTCATTAAAAAGTATGACTTTCTTCTTTCAAATGGATTGTTCTAATTGTTCATTTCATAACTATGCTATATTATTCTCACTTCAATATGACTGCTGGAGTGCAGTGTAGGACCACATACGGCAAAATGGAATTGAAATGCATTTTAAGTGCCATTCATATGTAGGACTACATGAGACATTTGGATTTGAGGACCTTTCAAGTCTGTTGCATTAACACAATCTAAAATGAAATGTAATATGACATTAACACATAATAAATACAGAAAAAAATAAAACCCACATGTCACACACACAGACACACACAATTAAACAGACAGACACACATGGACACACACACACTCACAGAGACACACACACACACACACACACACACATGAATTTAAATTCAATCCTAGCATGCAGTTATTTTCCACAAGAAAAATGGAATTAAATTTAAAGTATTGTTTGTTTGTTTTTTGGTCTTGTGGCAGCTGCATATCTTTTAATTTTGATATTTAAAATCAAAATCCGTTTACCTTGCAATGCTGAGAGTGAGCTCAATTTCCCCAGTGCAAGCAGGAAGCCACGACTGACACCTGTATTACAACCAATCAGAGCACAATATGCTAATGAGTTTCTTCCAGAGAGATTCCTCATTCATAAACATCCTTATCCCTCCTGACACAGCCCTGAAACTTAACTCCAGCCCCAAAAACTAACCCCGAAACACATGAGCCCCACACCCCCCCCTGGCTACCCCCGGTACTGCATTTGCCTGTGACAGACAGACGAAAGATCAGACAGCCGTGTAACTGATGTATGTAGTATCGTATGTGTTCATGGTTATAGCTGTGAGTTTTGTCTGCCTACACATAACAATAAACAATAAGCCTGTCTTGCAAATGAAATCAAGCCAGTGTCTGTTTTTTTGTTTTTTTTCTCCTGTTAGCAGGTTATTTTGTGAACTTAAAATGTACTTTCAATAGATTCCTCTGTGTCATTTTAAAAGTGTGAAGACAACATCCTTAGAAACGCCCTAAATGTAAACTGTGTAATTCTGGGGAAGATAAGGATGCATCTCAGAAACTGCTGTGATTCTCATTAGCTCTAAAGAACATTTACTGTATTTCCAAGATATTTTTTAAACAGAAAAATCTAGCAAGATTACCTTGTCAATGCTGAGAATGAACGTGAAAGACAGCAGTCCTCCAATTAATGCTGCAAGGCACAGAGCTGTATTTATAAATCCTTGCCTTGCTTCCAACCCATCAGAGCACAGTATGCCAATGAGTTTCTTCCAGAGCATAAACATCCCTATCCCTCCTGACACAGCCCTGAAACTTAACTCCAGCCCCAAAGTCTAACCCCGAAACACATCAGCCCCTCCTGGCTACCCCCGGTACTGCATTTCTTTTCTGGCTATGATGTGCATGATGATAGCAGGATTTGATTGAACTGTATTCCCCAATGTCTGAGGCAGAACATCAGCTACTCTTTCTGGGGTCCACGCAAAACATGAAACATTACATTTTCAGACCAAACTAAACTATAAAAAATGTTGACATTTTCAGATAAAAAAAGTCATATCATATAATATTAAAAGGAGTATAGCTAGTATCGTTTCCTGGCCTATATACATGTACAAACTTCTTTCCATGTATTCTAATAGTCTGGCTTTGAGTTCGACCTGCGGCCCTTTGCTGTCCCGTTCTTCTTTTCCTAAACCCAACCGTCCCATTCTTCTTTTCCTAAACCCAACCGTCCCGTTCTTCCCGCACGTCACAGAAACTTAAGCCCACCCACGACCATTTCCTTAACCTAACCGCGTCGAAAGTGACGCCGATAGTCCCGACCCAGCGCGTTTAGACGCTAAAGGAGACTTTTAGCGTCAGTAACAACGCCAAAGGCACCTGACCGAGCGTCCGTATTTTACGCGACGGGAGTGAGAATCTGTTGGACGTAACGGGGACTGATGTTTTTGAGATTTACTTACCACTTTGCAGCCTCTCTTTAAACATTCTCAGGACCTCCTTCTCCTCCCAGAGGTCGCTGGGGGTCTTAAACCTCTCCTCAGCGGCTGCTGTTGACGTCCAAACTGTGGGACTGGTGGAGGATGTGCTGGGGAGGGGCTCGTGGAACGTGGGGGAGCGCAGCACCGTGTTTTTTTTGTGACTTCATTTTATTCTGGAAGAAAGAAAAAAGAACAACAAACATCCTTAGTTGAATCAGAAATACAGGTAAGAGACAATCATCCCTGGCATTTTTACTCTGTGCTGTGTTTCCAATTCAACTACATATTGTATGTACTATTTGGGAAACATTGGATGTACTATTTATGGTTATACTGTAACTATTAGTTTTCTGTGCCTACACTGAAAAGTGACTTTGTGTCACTTTGCAGTATATTTTCATTAAAAAGTATGACTTTCTTCTTTCAAATGGATTGTTCTAATTGTTCATTTCATAACTATGCTATATTATTCTCACTTCAATATGACTGCTGGAGTGCAGTGTAGGACCACATACGGCAAAATGGAATTGAAATGCATTTTAAGTGCCATTCATATGTAGGACTACATGAGACATTTGGATTTGAGGACCTTTCAAGTCTGTTGCATTAACACAATCTAAAATGAAATGTAATATGACATTAACACATAATAAATACAGAAAAAAATAAAACCCACATGTCACACACACAGACACACACAATTAAACAGACAGACACACATGGACACACACACACTCACAGAGACACACACACACACACACACACACACACACACACACACACACACACACATGAATTTAAATTCAATCCTAGCATGCAGTTATTTTCCACAAGAAAAATGGAATTAAATTTAAAGTATTGTTTGTTTGTTTTTTGGTCTTGTGGCAGCTGCATATCTTTTAATTTTGATATTTAAAATCAAAATCCGTTTACCTTGCAATGCTGAGAGTGAGCTCAATTTCCCCAGTGCAAGCAGGAAGCCACGACTGACACCTGTATTACAACCAATCAGAGCACAATATGCTAATGAGTTTCTTCCAGAGAGATTCCTCACTCATAAACACCACTAACCCTCCTGACACAGCCCTGAAACTTAACTCCAGCCCCAAAGTCTAACCCCGAAACACATGAGCCCCTCCTGGCTACCCCCGGTACTGCATTTCTTTTTTGGCTATGATGTGCATGATGATAGCAGGATTTGATTGAACTGTATTCCCCAATGTCTGAGGCAGAACATCAGCTACTCTTCCTGGGGTCCACGCAAAACATGAAACATGACATTTTCAGACCAAACTAAACTATAAAAAATGTTGACATTTTCAGATAAAAAAAGTCATATCATATAATATTAAAAGGAGTATAGCTAGTATCGTTTCCTGGCCTATATACATGTACAAACTTCTTTCCATGTATTCTAATAGTCTGGCTTTGAGTTCGACCTGCGGCCCTTTGCTGTCCCGTTCTTCTTTTCCTAAACCCAACCGTCCCATTCTTCTTTTCCTAAACCCAACCGTCCCGTTCTTCCCGCACGTCACAGAAACTTAAGCCCACCCACGACCATTTCCTTAACCTAACCGCGTCGAAAGTGACGCCGATAGTCCCGACCCAGCGCGTTTAGACGCTAAAGGAGACTTTTAGCGTCAGTAACAACGCCAAAGGCACCTGACCGAGCGTCCGTATTTTACGCGACGGGAGTGAGAATCTGTTGGACGTAACGGGGACTGATGTTTTTGAGATTTACTTACCACTTTGCAGCCTCTCTTTAAACATTCTCAGGACCTCCTTCTCCTCCCAGAGGTCGCTGGGGGTCTTAAACCTCTCCTCAGCGGCTGCTGTTGACGTCCAAACTGTGGGACTGGTGGAGGATGTGCTGGGGAGGGGCTCGTGGAACGTGGGGGAGCGCAGCACCGTGTTTTTTTTGTGACTTCATTTTATTCTGGAAGAAAGAAAAAAGAACAACAAACATCCTTAGTTGAATCAGAAATACAGGTAAGAGACAATCATCCCTGGCATTTTTACTCTGTGCTGTGTTTCCAATTCAACTACATATTGTATGTACTATTTGGGAAACATTGGATGTACTATTTATGGTTATACTGTAACTATTAGTTTTCTGTGCCTACACTGAAAAGTGACTTTGTATCACTTTGCAGTATATTTTCATTAAAAAGTATGACTTTCTTCTTTCAAATGGATTGTTCTAATTGTTCATTTCATAACTATGCTATATTATTCTCACTTCAATATGACTGCTGGAGTGCAGTGTAGGACCACATACGGCAAAATGGAATTGAAATGCATTTTAAGTGCCATTCATATGTAGGACTACATGAGACATTTGGATTTGAGGACCTTTCAAGTCTGTTGCATTAACACAATCTAAAATGAAATGTAATATGACATTAACACATAATAAATACAGAAAAAAATAAAACCCACATGTCACACACACAGACACACACAATTAAACAGACAGACACACATGGACACACACACACTCACAGAGACACACACACACACACACACACATGAATTTAAATTCAATCCTAGCATGCAGTTATTTTCCACAAGAAAAATGGAATTAAATTTAAAGTATTGTTTGTTTGTTTTTTGGTCTTGTGGCAGCTGCATATCTTTTAATTTTGATATTTAAAATCAAAATCCGTTTACCTTGCAATGCTGAGAGTGAGCTCAATTTCCCCAGTGCAAGCAGGAAGCCACGACTGACACCTGTATTACAACCAATCAGAGCACAATATGCTAATGAGTTTCTTCCAGAGAGATTCCTCATTCATAAACATCCTTATCCCTCCTGACACAGCCCTGAAACTTAACTCCAGCCCCAAAAACTAACCCCGAAACACATGAGCCCCACACCCCCCCCCTGGCTACCCCCGGTACTGCATTTGCCTGTGACAGACAGACGAAAGATCAGACAGCCGTGTAACTGATGTATGTAGTATCGTATGTGTTCATGGTTATAGCTGTGAGTTTTGTCTGCCTACACATAACAATAAACAATAAGCCTGTCTTGCAAATGAAATCAAGCCAGTGTCTGTTTTTTTGTTTTTTTTCTCCTGTTAGCAGGTTATTTTGTCAACTTAAATAAGACGTCGCTGTACCGTCTACGGTACAGATTGTGGCAGTGGTGTCGCTGTAATCTCCATTTATAAACGTTTTTATAACTTTAAAGCATTAAATCTTCAAAATATACAGCCATGCGACACACCAATTTAAAGCTTAGCGTCTCAGGATTCCATTAAGCCCACACACAAAGCATAAGATGATTTACAGCAGTTACACAACTGCTACAAAGTTATAATAAATAAAACAATACAGCGTAAACAGCGCAGCCCGTGTGTTTTGCATCCTTACCTGTTTCCCTGTCCCTTTGGCCACTGCGTGGATTTTTTGCCCAAAGCTTTTTTTTCTTAAATCCCCAAGAGTCCAAGGAAATGGAATATCCAAGCCATTATATCCAAAACGAGCTGTTTGCCTCACAATCTTGACGTTTCTGGCCGAATCACAACGGAAAATCGCTGAACTGTTTTTCATTTCCGCACTTCTAACGCTGCTCGCTTCTCTCCCGAGGGTCCTAGCAACTTGATGTGGGCGTCATTCTATTCCCTGAGTTCTAAGCTTTCCATCGATACCTGATATAAGCCAATCGGTGCAGGTTTGGCTGTGATACACCAATAATAAAGCTGAAGTCTCCTCTGACGCGTTTGGGACCACGCGGAAATGATCGACATTTGCTCGGACCAGTTAGATGTAAATGCCCTCAGACCCGGCTACATTTGTAGCCAATGAGCAGACAAGTCGATCGATACCAAATTTGCCGGTGAAATTTTAACCCTGTAATGGCTGGAGCTGTGTCAAAGCAAAAACAGGGCCTCATATAAGCATTTCACACCCTGTGCAGTTCATAATGACTTATTTCTATATATTTAGGTATATAGTTATTTCAAGTATGTGTATGATTGATGTGGATGTGTTTGTGTATTTGAGAAGTTTTTTTATTTTGTACTTTATTGGCTTTTTTCTTTGCACTTTTCAAATAAAAATCAGAAAAACGCACAGACATATATGTAGAAAAAAATTCATATAAAATCAATTTTTGAGTCTTTTGGCTTCTGGATTTTTTCTGTAGTAAGCTGAGACATGTGGCTAATGTCCTGGATTGTCTGTCACCTGGAATATATGTTCACAGCAGTGGATTTTAATCATTTTATAGATGTATGACTTGGACGGAAATAGAAACCCTCCATTCTAGCCTCTGTAACTCTGTGTCAGTAAGGCCTAGAATCACTCTGACACTTGGAACAAACACTTGAGAGTGTTTTCTTTCCAGTGGTACCAGGCACATCCCTGAGTGTCAAAGTATATGGGAGCTGTACCAATTTTAATTTGGGTATGACGTTTAGACCAAAAGCTTGAAAATGCAGGTGATACTAAAGAGGTTAAAATGTACTTTCAATAGATTCCTCTGCGTCATTTTAAAAGTGTGAAGACAACATCCTTAGAAACGCCCTAAATGTAAACTGTGTAATTCTGGGGAAGATAAGGATGCATCTCAGAAACTGCTGTGATTCTCATTAGCTCTAAAGAACATTTACTGTATTTCAAGATATTTTTTAAACAGAAAAATCTAGCAAGATTACCTTGTCAATGCTGAGAATGAACGTGAAAGACAGCAGTCCTCCAATTAATGCTGCAAGGCACAGAGCTGTATTTATAAATCCTTGCCTTGCTTCCAACCCATCAGAGCACAGTATGCCAATGAGTTTCTTCCAGAGCATAAACATCCCTATCCCTCCTGACACAGCCCTGAAACTTAACTCCAGCCCCAAAGTCTAACCCCGAAACACATCAGCCCCTCCTGGCTACCCCCGGTACTGCATTTCTTTTCTGGCTATTATGTGCACATTGATAACATGATTTGATTGAACTGTATTCCCCAATTTCTGAGGCAGAACATCAGCTACTCTTCCTGGGGTCCACGCACAAGATGAAACATGACATTTTCAGACCAAACTAAACTATAAAAAATGTTGACATTTTCAGATAAAAAAAAGTCATATCATATAATTTTAAAAGGACTATAGCTAGTATCGTTTCCTGGCCTATATACATGTACAAACTTCTTTCCATGTATTCTAATAGTAATATGTAGCACACAAATACATACAGAGACACAAAGACACACACACACACACACACACACACACCTCTCCCCCATCAACTGATTTATATATCAAATTCATTCACTTTCATTTTCAACTGCTGATTTATTCTCACTGAAGGGCTTATTTCATATTTCTTGCTGTTTTGTAATGCCTTCATGTGTGTTCATACTGTGATATATTGCCTGTAACACCAACAACCCTGGAACAGTGGCACCATCTGCTGGACTAAATCAGAAAGGGACGTTCTGCAAGAAAGCTCCTCAGGCCAGGACCTGCACAGGTTCATTTTAACTCGCATGTAAACACAGTTTGCCCAGTATTAGGCTGCACAAACTCCATCAACTGTTTGGTGTATACGTATTTGTTAATGTTATCAGTTTGTTGTAACCACGCCAGATGAAAACACATTCCGTTCGGGAGATACAGACGACCTATTTCAGACTTTGTCAGAAAGCAGTACTTTGCTCCATCTGTTTGACGTCTTTGCATCACCCTTCTGTGAAAATAAATCATTGTTAAAATGGATTTAAGTCCTCATAATTAGATGTCAAGGATTCTTCAAACTCTGTGGTCTTATATTTCTGTTGTTATCACATTATTATACAGCGCATAATTTGAATATCAATGTGGTTATTGTTTTTCTGTAAAAACATGTTACATGTTACAACACGTTACTTTCCCCTGAAATATTCAATATTTACTGAAGCCTTTTTTGTAAGATAAATATGTATTTTCAAAGATTTACTGTGGCGTTGCAAATGAGTATGTACATGTGAAATCAGGTCACAGACTGACGTCGGTTAAATAATTATTTTTTTATTCATTAAAACAAACACAGTCGCTACATGATTAATACTTATCAAACTAAAACAAATGTGTATAATAACTCAAGAGGAATTTGTGTAAAAACCCAGAGTACTGACCCCGAATGAGCCACAATGAATCTATTTGTTGTTGAAACTTTAAAACAATTTGCTTTGGTCAATTATTTTGAATTTTGCTCTGCTCACCAACACACATATGTACAACACGTTCGAGCAAAACAAGAAAATTAGTTAAAAAAAAACAAGAAAATTATTAAGGGCGGCCTCTAGCTCTCCCAGTGGGAGCGTTGGCCCCACGTTGCCCGAGTCCTGCAGCGGCCCGGCTTTGAGTTCGACCTGCGGCCCTTTGCTGCGTGTCGTCCCCCATCCCTCTCCCCCAACAATGATTAGCCACTGTCACTGTGATAGGGGGGGGGGGAAAGGCCCAAAAAAGAATCTTTAAAATAAAAAAAAAAAGCAAATTAATCCCTTTGTAGCGTTTTTTGAAGTTTGGATTTGAGCTCAGCCTCAATCAACGACGATCGCCTCTTCTTTTTAAGGACCGTCTTAATTTTCTCTGCCAGGAATTCTGTCCCTCTTGGTCTGAAACCAGGCAGCCAAATTCTGAGGTCCTCCCCAGCCTTTTTTTGGCAGATGCCCTCGCCATCAGGTTCTTGGTGTCTGAAAAACAAGCATCACAAGTTGCTGTAACTAACCACTGTTAATCTCTGTCATGCCACAGCGTGTCAATGCCGCATCTGGGTCAATATCACCATGAGGTGCCTTTGAGACTTCCCCATTTCCCCCCAAAAAAGCTGAGATTTTCCATCGAAGTTCATTTTCATTGTATTGAGTATATGTTATGCTGTTAGAAATGCATATTGGTCAAGCTCCCACACTTTTTTATGAATTAACTGCAAGCAGACAATTTACATGCAAACACAGCAAAATATGTCCACCCTGTCATGGACAATTTCAAAGCAGAATAAATACATTGTAATTACATAGTGATTGTAAAACGTACATTTTCAGAAAACTATTTAGTCACTTTCTCAACCAATATATTTTAGTTAATGGGAAAAGTATTTGGATAATAATGAAATTATGGCATACTATTTCTAAATAAAATCTAACAAAGATATCTGGTCAAACTTTGAAACAATACTATTTGGCCCTCATTTGTTTATAAAGGAATCACACAAACGATTTTGCTAACTTGCGAAAATAATTTTGTGGTGGACACGTTGTGAAATGTCATTGAATGGCCTCATAAATGCAAGGAACAATGCAAGAAAATGATGTTAAAAAAATGCCTTTTCCCATGTAAGGGGAAATTACCAGTTGAACAGACTGGTTTTGATCCACTCTACCTGCATGCAGCCACTGAATAAAGTGGCTGCATGCAGGTAGAGTGGATCTAAACCCAACCGTCCCATTCTTCTTTTCCTAAACCCAACCGTCCCCTTCTTCCCGCGCGTCACAGAAACGTAAGCCCACCCACGACCATTTCCTTAACCTAACCGCGTCGAAAGTGACGCCGATAGTCCCGACCCAGCGCGTTTAGATAAAGCGCGTTTAGACGCTCAAGGAGACTTTTAGCGTCAGTAACAACGCCAAAGGCACCTGACCGAGCGTCCGTATTTTACGCGACGGGAGTGAGAATCTGTTGGACGTAACGGGGACTGATGTTTTTGAGATTTACTTACCACTTTGCAGCCTCTCTTTAAACATTCTCAGGACCTCCTTCTCCTCCCAGAGGTCGCTGGGGGTCTTAAACCTCTCCTCAGCGGCTGCTGTTGACGTCCAAACTGTGGGACTGGTGGAGGATGTGCTGGGGAGGGGCTCGTGGAACGTGGGGGAGCGCAGCACCGTGTTTTTTTTGTGACTTCATTTTATTCTGGAAGAAAGAAAAAAGAACAAAAAACATCCTTAGTTGAATCAGAAATACAGGTAAGAGACAATCATCCCTGGCATTTTTACTCTGTGCTGTGTTTCCAATTCAACTACATATTGTATGTACTATTTGGGAAACATTGGATGTACTATTTATGGTTATACTGTAACTATTAGTTTTCTGTGCCTACACTGAAAAGTGACTTTGTGTCACTTTGCAGTATATTTTCATTAAAAAGTATGACTTTCTTCTTTCAAATGGATTGTTCTAATTGTTCATTTCATAACTATGCTATATTATTCTCACTTCAATATGACTGCTGGAGTGCAGTGTAGGACCACATACGGCAAAATGGAATTGAAATGCATTTTAAGTGCCATTCATATGTAGGACTACATGAGACATTTGGATTTGAGGACCTTTCAAGTCTGTTGCATTAACACAATCTAAAATGAAATGTAATATGACATTAACACATAATAAATACAGAAAAAAATAAAACCCACATGTCACACACACAGACACACACAATTAAACAGACAGACACACATGGACACACACACACTCACAGAGACACACACACACACACACACACACACACACACACACACACACACACACACACATGAATTTAAATTCAATCCTAGCATGCAGTTATTTTCCACAAGAAAAATGGAATTAAATTTAAAGTATTGTTTGTTTGTTTTTTGGTCTTGTGGCAGCTGCATATCTTTTAATTTTGATATTTAAAATCAAAATCCGTTTACCTTGCAATGCTGAGAGTGAGCTCAATTTCCCCAGTGCAAGCAGGAAGCCACGACTGACACCTGTATTACAACCAATCAGAGCACAATATGCTAATGAGTTTCTTCCAGAGAGATTCCTCACTCATAAACACCACTAACCCTCCTGACACAGCCCTGAAACTTAACTCCAGCCCCAAAGTCTAACCCCGAAACACATGAGCCCCTCCTGGCTACCCCCGGTACTACATTTCTTTTTTGGCTATGATGTGCATGATGATAGCAGGATTTGATTGAACTGTATTCCCCAATGTCTGAGGCAGAACATCAGCTACTCTTCCTGGGGTCCACGCAAAACATGAAACATGACATTTTCAGACCAAACTAAACTATAAAAAATGTTGACATTTTCAGATAAAAAAAGTCATATCATACAATATTAAAAGGAGTATAGCTAGTATCGTTTCCTGGCCTATATACATGTACAAACTTCTTTCCATGTATTCTAATAGTCTGGCTTTGAGTTCGACCTGCGGCCCTTTGCTGTCCCATTCTTCTTTTCCTAAACCCAACCGTCGCGTTCTTCCCGCACGTCACAGAAACTTAAGCCCACCCACGACCATTTCCTTAACCTAACCGCGTCGAAAGTGACGCCGATAGTCCCGACCCAGCGCGTTTAGACGCTAAAGGAGACTTTTAGCGTCAGTAACAACGCCAAAGGCACCTGACCGAGCGTCCGTATTTTACGCGACGGGAGTGAGAATCTGTTGGACGTAACGGGGACTGATGTTTTTGAGATTTACTTACCACTTTGCAGCCTCTCTTTAAACATTCTCAGGACCTCCTTCTCCTCCCAGAGGTCGCTGGGGGTCTTAAACCTCTCCTCAGCGGCTGCTGTTGACGTCCAAACTGTGGGACTGGTGGAGGATGTGCTGGGGAGGGGCTCGTGGAACGTGGGGGAGCGCAGCACCGTGTTTTTTTTGTGACTTCGTTTTATTCTGGAAGAAAGAAAAAAGAACAAAAAACATCCTTAGTTGAATCAGAAATACAGGTAAGAGACAATCATCCCTGGCATTTTTACTCTGTGCTGTGTTTCCAATTCAACTACATATTGTATGTACTATTTGGGAAACATTGGATGTACTATTTATGGTTATACTGTAACTATTAGTTTTCTGTGCCTACACTGAAAAGTGACTTTGTGTCACTTTGCAGTATATTTTCATTAAAAAGTATGACTTTCTTCTTTCAAATGGATTGTTCTAATTGTTCATTTCATAACTATGCTATATTATTCTCACTTCAATATGACTGCTGGAGTGCAGTGTAGGACCACATACGGCAAAATGGAATTGAAATGCATTTTAAGTGCCATTCATATGTAGGACTACATGAGACATTTGGATTTGAGGACCTTTCAAGTCTGTTGCATTAACACAATCTAAAATGAAATGTAATATGACATTAACACATAATAAATACAGAAAAAAATAAAACCCACATGTCACACACACAGACACACACACACGTACACATACACACAGACAGACACACACACACACACACACACAGACACACACAATTAAACAGACAGACACACACGGACACACACACAGACACACACACACGTACACATACACACAGACAGACACACACACACACACACACAGACACACACAATTAAACAGACAGACACACATGGACACACACACACATGAATTTAAATTCAATCCTAGCATGCCAGTTATTTTCCACAAGAAAAATGGAATTAAATTTAAAGTATTGTTTGTTTGTTTTTTGGTCTTGTGGCAGCTGCAGATCTTTTAATTTTGATATTTAAAATCAAAATCCGTTTACCTTGCAATGCTGAGAGTGAGCTCAATTTCCCCAGTGCAAGCAGGAAGCCACGACTGACACCTGTATTACAACCAATCAGAGCACAATATGCTAATGAGTTTCTTCCAGAGAGATTCCTCACTCATAAACACCACTAACCCTCCTGACACAGCCCTGAAACTTAACTCCAGCCCCAAAGTCTAACCCCGAAACACATGAGCCCCTCCTGGCTACCCCCGGTACTGCATTTCTTTTCTGGCTATGATGTGCATGATGATAGCAGGATTTGATTGAACTGTATTCCCCAATGTCTGAGGCAGAACATCAGCTACTCTTCCTGGGGTCCACGCAAAACATGAAACATGACATTTTCAGACCAAACTAAACTATAAAAAATGTTGACATTTTCAGATAAAAAAAGTCATATCATATAATATTAAAAGGAGTATAGCTAGTATCGTTTCCTGGCCTATATACATGTACAAACTTCTTTCCATGTATTCTAATAGTCTGGCTTTGAGTTCGACCTGCGGCCCTTTGCTGTCCCGTTCTTCTTTTCCTAAACCCAACCGTCCCATTCTTCTTTTCCTAAACCCAACCGTCCCGTTCTTCCCGCACGTCACAGAAACTTAAGCCCACCCACGACCATTTCCTTAACCTAACCGCGTCGAAAGTGACGCCGATAGTCCCGACCCAGCGCGTTTAGACGCTAAAGGAGACTTTTAGCGTCAGTAACAACGCCAAAGGCACCTGACCGAGCGTCCGTATTTTACGCGACGGGAGTGAGAATCTGTTGGACGTAACGGGGACTGATGTTTTTGAGATTTACTTACCACTTTGCAGCCTCTCTTTAAACATTCTCAGGACCTCCTTCTCCTCCCAGAGGTCGCTGGGGGTCTTAAACCTCTCCTCAGCGGCTGCTGTTGACGTCCAAACTGTGGGACTGGTGGAGGATGTGCTGGGGAGGGGCTCGTGGAACGTGGGGGAGCGCAGCACCGTGTTTTTTTTGTGACTTCATTTTATTCTGGAAGAAAGAAAAAAGAACAACAAACATCCTTAGTTGAATCAGAAATACAGGTAAGAGACAATCATCCCTGGCATTTTTACTCTGTGCTGTGTTTCCAATTCAACTACATATTGTATGTACTATTTGGGAAACATTGGATGTACTATTTATGGTTATACTGTAACTATTAGTTTTCTGTGCCTACACTGAAAAGTGACTTTGTGTCACTTTGCAGTATATTTTCATTAAAAAGTATGACTTTCTTCTTTCAAATGGATTGTTCTAATTGTTCATTTCATAACTATGCTATATTATTCTCACTTCAATATGACTGCTGGAGTGCAGTGTAGGACCACATACGGCAAAATGGAATTGAAATGCATTTTAAGTGCCATTCATATGTAGGACTACATGAGACATTTGGATTTGAGGACCTTTCAAGTCTGTTGCATTAACACAATCTAAAATGAAATGTAATATGACATTAACACATAATAAATACAGAAAAAAATAAAACCCACATGTCACACACACAGACACACACACACGTACACATACACACAGACAGACACACACACACACACACACACAGACACACACAATTAAACAGACAGACACACACGGACACACACACAGACACACACACACGTACACATACACACAGACAGACACACACACACACACACAGACACACACAATTAAACAGACAGACACACATGGACACACACACACACACACATGAATTTAAATTCAATCCTAGCATGCCAGTTATTTTCCACAAGAAAAATGGAATTAAATTTAAAGTATTGTTTGTTTGTTTTTTGGTCTTGTGGCAGCTGCAGATCTTTTAATTTTGATATTTAAAATCAAAATCCGTTTACCTTGCAATGCTGAGAGTGAGCTCAATTTCCCCAGTGCAAGCAGGAAGCCACGACTGACACCTGTATTACAACCAATCAGAGCACAATATGCTAATGAGTTTCTTCCAGAGAGATTCCTCACTCATAAACACCACTAACCCTCCTGACACAGCCCTGAAACTTAACTCCAGCCCCAAAGTCTAACCCCGAAACACATGAGCCCCTCCTGGCTACCCCCGGTACTGCATTTCTTTTTTGGCTATGATGTGCATGATGATAGCAGGATTTGATTGAACTGTATTCCCCAATGTCTGAGGCAGAACATCAGCTACTCTTCCTGGGGTCCACGCAAAACATGAAACATGACATTTTCAGACCAAACTAAACTATAAAAAATGTTGACATTTTCAGATAAAAAAAGTCATATCATATAATATTAAAAGGAGTATAGCTAGTATCGTTTCCTGGCCTATATACATGTACAAACTTCTTTCCATGTATTCTAATAGTCTGGCTTTGAGTTCGACCTGCGGCCCTTTGCTGTCCCGTTCTTCTTTTCCTAAACCCAACCGTCCCATTCTTCTTTTCCTAAACCCAACCGTCCCGTTCTTCCCGCACGTCACAGAAACTTAAGCCCACCCACGACCATTTCCTTAACCTAACCGCGTCGAAAGTGACGCCGATAGTCCCGACCCAGCGCGTTTAGACGCTAAAGGAGACTTTTAGCGTCAGTAACAACGCCAAAGGCACCTGACCGAGCGTCCGTATTTTACGCGACGGGAGTGAGAATCTGTTGGACGTAACGGGGACTGATGTTTTTGAGATTTACTTACCACTTTGCAGCCTCTCTTTAAACATTCTCAGGACCTCCTTCTCCTCCCAGAGGTCGCTGGGGGTCTTAAACCTCTCCTCAGCGGCTGCTGTTGACGTCCAAACTGTGGGACTGGTGGAGGATGTGCTGGGGAGGGGCTCGTGGAACGTGGGGGAGCGCAGCACCGTGTTTTTTTTGTGACTTCATTTTATTCTGGAAGAAAGAAAAAAGAACAACAAACATCCTTAGTTGAATCAGAAATACAGGTAAGAGACAATCATCCCTGGCATTTTTACTCTGTGCTGTGTTTCCAATTCAACTACATATTGTATGTACTATTTGGGAAACATTGGATGTACTATTTATGGTTATACTGTAACTATTAGTTTTCTGTGCCTACACTGAAAAGTGACTTTGTGTCACTTTGCAGTATATTTTCATTAAAAAGTATGACTTTCTTCTTTCAAATGGATTGTTCTAATTGTTCATTTCATAACTATGCTATATTATTCTCACTTCAATATGACTGCTGGAGTGCAGTGTAGGACCACATACGGCAAAATGGAATTGAAATGCATTTTAAGTGCCATTCATATGTAGGACTACATGAGACATTTGGATTTGAGGACCTTTCAAGTCTGTTGCATTAACACAATCTAAAATGAAATGTAATATGACATTAACACATAATAAATACAGAAAAAAATAAAACCCACATGTCACACACACAGACACACACAATTAAACAGACAGACACACATGGACACACACACACTCACAGAGACACACACACACACACACACACACACACACACACACACATGAATTTAAATTCAATCCTAGCATGCAGTTATTTTCCACAAGAAAAATGGAATTAAATTTAAAGTATTGTTTGTTTGTTTTTTGGTCTTGTGGCAGCTGCATATCTTTTAATTTTGATATTTAAAATCAAAATCCGTTTACCTTGCAATGCTGAGAGTGAGCTCAATTTCCCCAGTGCAAGCAGGAAGCCACGACTGACACCTGTATTACAACCAATCAGAGCACAATATGCTAATGAGTTTCTTCCAGAGAGATTCCTCACTCATAAACACCACTAACCCTCCTGACACAGCCCTGAAACTTAACTCCAGCCCCAAAGTCTAACCCCGAAACACATGAGCCCCTCCTGGCTACCCCCGGTACTGCATTTCTTTTTGGCTATGATGTGCATGATGATAGCAGGATTTGATTGAACTGTATTCCCCAATGTCTGAGGCAGAACATCAGCTACTCTTCCTGGGGTCCACGCAAAACATGAAACATGACATTTTCAGACCAAACTAAACTATAAAAAATGTTGACATTTTCAGATAAAAAAAGTCATATCATATAATATTAAAAGGAGTATAGCTAGTATCGTTTCCTGGCCTATATACATGTACAAACTTCTTTCCATGTATTCTAATAGTCTGGCTTTGAGTTCGACCTGCGGCCCTTTGCTGTCCCATTCTTCTTTTCCTAAACCCAACCGTCGCGTTCTTCCCGCACGTCACAGAAACTTAAGCCCACCCACGACCATTTCCTTAACCTAACCGCGTCGAAAGTGACGCCGATAGTCCCGACCCAGCGCGTTTAGACGCTAAAGGAGACTTTTAGCGTCAGTAACAACGCCAAAGGCACCTGACCGAGCGTCCGTATTTTACGCGACGGGAGTGAGAATCTGTTGGACGTAACGGGGACTGATGTTTTTGAGATTTACTTACCACTTTGCAGCCTCTCTTTAAACATTCTCAGGACCTCCTTCTCCTCCCAGAGGTCGCTGGGGGTCTTAAACCTCTCCTCAGCGGCTGCTGTTGACGTCCAAACTGTGGGACTGGTGGAGGATGTGCTGGGGAGGGGCTCGTGGAACGTGGGGGAGCGCAGCACCGTGTTTTTTTTGTGACTTCATTTTATTCTGGAAGAAAGAAAAAAGAACAACAAACATCCTTAGTTGAATCAGAAATACAGGTAAGAGACAATCATCCCTGGCATTTTTACTCTGTGCTGTGTTTCCAATTCAACTACATATTGTATGTACTATTTGGGAAACATTGGATGTACTATTTATGGTTATACTGTAACTATTAGTTTTCTGTGCCTACACTGAAAAGTGACTTTGTGTCACTTTGCAGTATATTTTCATTAAAAAGTATGACTTTCTTCTTTCAAATGGATTGTTCTAATTGTTCATTTCATAACTATGCTATATTATTCTCACTTCAATATGACTGCTGGAGTGCAGTGTAGGACCACATACGGCAAAATGGAATTGAAATGCATTTTAAGTGCCATTCATATGTAGGACTACATGAGACATTTGGATTTGAGGACCTTTCAAGTCTGTTGCATTAACACAATCTAAAATGAAATGTAATATGACATTAACACATAATAAATACAGAAAAAAATAAAACCCACATGTCACACACACAGACACACACAATTAAACAGACAGACACACATGGACACACACACACTCACAGAGACACACACACACACACACACACACACACACACACACACATGAATTTAAATTCAATCCTAGCATGCAGTTATTTTCCACAAGAAAATGGAATTAAATTTAAAGTATTGTTTGTTTGTTTTTTGGTCTTGTGGCAGCTGCATATCTTTTAATTTTGATATTTAAAATCAAAATCCGTTTACCTTGCAATGCTGAGAGTGAGCTCAATTTCCCCAGTGCAAGCAGGAAGCCACGACTGACACCTGTATTACAACCAATCAGAGCACAATATGCTAATGAGTTTCTTCCAGAGAGATTCCTCACTCATAAACACCACTAACCCTCCTGACACAGCCCTGAAACTTAACTCCAGCCCCAAAGTCTAACCCCGAAACACATGAGCCCCTCCTGGCTACCCCCGGTACTGCATTTCTTTTTTGGCTATGATGTGCATGATGATAGCAGGATTTGATTGAACTGTATTCCCCAATGTCTGAGGCAGAACATCAGCTACTCTTCCTGGGGTCCACGCAAAACATGAAACATGACATTTTCAGACCAAACTAAACTATAAAAAATGTTGACATTTTCAGATAAAAAAAGTCATATCATATAATATTAAAAGGAGTATAGCTAGTATCGTTTCCTGGCCTATATACATGTACAAACTTCTTTCCATGTATTCTAATAGTCTGGCTTTGAGTTCGACCTGCGGCCCTTTGCTGTCCCATTCTTCTTTTCCTAAACCCAACCGTCGCGTTCTTCCCGCACGTCACAGAAACTTAAGCCCACCCACGACCATTTCCTTAACCTAACCGCGTCGAAAGTGACGCCGATAGTCCCGACCCAGCGCGTTTAGACGCTAAAGGAGACTTTTAGCGTCAGTAACAACGCCAAAGGCACCTGACCGAGCGTCCGTATTTTACGCGACGGGAGTGAGAATCTGTTGGACGTAACGGGGACTGATGTTTTTGAGATTTACTTACCACTTTGCAGCCTCTCTTTAAACATTCTCAGGACCTCCTTCTCCTCCCAGAGGTCGCTGGGGGTCTTAAACCTCTCCTCAGCGGCTGCTGTTGACGTCCAAACTGTGGGACTGGTGGAGGATGTGCTGGGGAGGGGCTCGTGGAACGTGGGGGAGCGCAGCACCGTGTTTTTTTTGTGACTTCATTTTATTCTGGAAGAAAGAAAAAAGAACAACAAACATCCTTAGTTGAATCAGAAATACAGGTAAGAGACAATCATCCCTGGCATTTTTACTCTGTGCTGTGTTTCCAATTCAACTACATATTGTATGTACTATTTGGGAAACATTGGATGTACTATTTATGGTTATACTGTAACTATTAGTTTTCTGTGCCTACACTGAAAAGTGACTTTGTGTCACTTTGCAGTATATTTTCATTAAAAAGTATGACTTTCTTCTTTCAAATGGATTGTTCTAATTGTTCATTTCATAACTATGCTATATTATTCTCACTTCAATATGACTGCTGGAGTGCAGTGTAGGACCACATACGGCAAAATGGAATTGAAATGCATTTTAAGTGCCATTCATATGTAGGACTACATGAGACATTTGGATTTGAGGACCTTTCAAGTCTGTTGCATTAACACAATCTAAAATGAAATGTAATATGACATTAACACATAATAAATACAGAAAAAAATAAAACCCACATGTCACACACACAGACACACACAATTAAACAGACAGACACACATGGACACACACACACTCACAGAGACACACACACACACACACACACACACACACACACACACACATGAATTTAAATTCAATCCTAGCATGCAGTTATTTTCCACAAGAAAAATGGAATTAAATTTAAAGTATTGTTTGTTTGTTTTTTGGTCTTGTGGCAGCTGCATATCTTTTAATTTTGATATTTAAAATCAAAATCCGTTTACCTTGCAATGCTGAGAGTGAGCTCAATTTCCCCAGTGCAAGCAGGAAGCCACGACTGACACCTGTATTACAACCAATCAGAGCACAATATGCTAATGAGTTTCTTCCAGAGAGATTCCTCACTCATAAACACCACTAACCCTCCTGACACAGCCCTGAAACTTAACTCCAGCCCCAAAGTCTAACCCCGAAACACATGAGCCCCTCCTGGCTACCCCCGGTACTACATTTCTTTTTTGGCTATGATGTGCATGATGATAGCAGGATTTGATTGAACTGTATTCCCCAATGTCTGAGGCAGAACATCAGCTACTCTTCCTGGGGTCCACGCAAAACATGAAACATGACATTTTCAGACCAAACTAAACTATAAAAAATGTTGACATTTTCAGATAAAAAAAGTCATATCATATAATATTAAAAGGAGTATAGCTAGTATCGTTTCCTGGCCTATATACATGTACAAACTTCTTTCCATGTATTCTAATAGTCTGGCTTTGAGTTCGACCTGCGGCCCTTTGCTGTCCCATTCTTCTTTTCCTAAACCCAACCGTCGCGTTCTTCCCGCACGTCACAGAAACTTAAGCCCACCCACGACCATTTCCTTAACCTAACCGCGTCGAAAGTGACGCCGATAGTCCCGACCCAGCGCGTTTAGACGCTAAAGGAGACTTTTAGCGTCAGTAACAACGCCAAAGGCACCTGACCGAGCGTCCGTATTTTACGCGACGGGAGTGAGAATCTGTTGGACGTAACGGGGACTGATGTTTTTGAGATTTACTTACCACTTTGCAGCCTCTCTTTAAACATTCTCAGGACCTCCTTCTCCTCCCAGAGGTCGCTGGGGGTCTTAAACCTCTCCTCAGCGGCTGCTGTTGACGTCCAAACTGTGGGACTGGTGGAGGATGTGCTGGGGAGGGGCTCGTGGAACGTGGGGGAGCGCAGCACCGTGTTTTTTTTGTGACTTCATTTTATTCTGGAAGAAAGAAAAAAGAACAAAAAACATCCTTAGTTGAATCAGAAATACAGGTAAGAGACAATCATCCCTGGCATTTTTACTCTGTGCTGTGTTTCCAATTCAACTACATATTGTATGTACTATTTGGGAAACATTGGATGTACTATTTATGGTTATACTGTAACTATTAGTTTTCTGTGCCTACACTGAAAAGTGACTTTGTGTCACTTTGCAGTATATTTTCATTAAAAAGTATGACTTTCTTCTTTCAAATGGATTGTTCTAATTGTTCATTTCATAACTATGCTATATTATTCTCACTTCAATATGACTGCTGGAGTGCAGTGTAGGACCACATACGGCAAAATGGAATTGAAATGCATTTTAAGTGCCATTCATATGTAGGACTACATGAGACATTTGGATTTGAGGACCTTTCAAGTCTGTTGCATTAACACAATCTAAAATGAAATGTAATATGACATTAACACATAATAAATACAGAAAAAAATAAAACCCACATGTCACACACACAGACACACACAATTAAACAGACAGACACACATGGACACACACACACTCACAGAGACACACACACACACACACACACACACACACACACACACATGAATTTAAATTCAATCCTAGCATGCAGTTATTTTCCACAAGAAAAATGGAATTAAATTTAAAGTATTGTTTGTTTGTTTTTTGGTCTTGTGGCAGCTGCAGATCTTTTAATTTTGATATTTAAAATCAAAATCCGTTTACCTTGCAATGCTGAGAGTGAGCTCAATTTCCCCAGTGCAAGCAGGAAGCCACGACTGACACCTGTATTACAACCAATCAGAGCACAATATGCTAATGAGTTTCTTCCAGAGAGATTCCTCACTCATAAACACCACTAACCCTCCTGACACAGCCCTGAAACTTAACTCCAGCCCCAAAGTCTAACCCCGAAACACATGAGCCCCTCCTGGCTACCCCCGGTACTGCATTTCTTTTTTGGCTATGATGTGCATGATGATAGCAGGATTTGATTGAACTGTATTCCCCAATGTCTGAGGCAGAACATCAGCTACTCTTCCTGGGGTCCACGCAAAACATGAAACATGACATTTTCAGACCAAACTAAACTATAAAAAATGTTGACATTTTCAGATAAAAAAAGTCATATCATATAATATTAAAAGGAGTATAGCTAGTATCGTTTCCTGGCCTATATACATGTACAAACTTCTTTCCATGTATTCTAATAGTCTGGCTTTGAGTTCGACCTGCGGCCCTTTGCTGTCCCGTTCTTCTTTCCTAAACCCACCGTCCCATTCTTCTTTTCCTAAACCCAACCGTCCCGTTCTTCCCGCGCGTCACAGAAACTTAAGCCCACCCACGACCATTTCCTTAACCTAACCGCGTCGAAAGTGACGCCGATAGTCCCGACCCAGCGCGTTTAGACGCTAAAGGAGACTTTTAGCGTCAGTAACAACGCCAAAGGCACCTGACCGAGCGTCCGTATTTACGCGACGGGAGTGAGAATCTGTTGGACGTAACGGGGACTGATGTTTTTGAGATTTACTTACCACTTTGCAGCCTCTCTTTAAACATTCTCAGGACCTCCTTCTCCTCCCAGAGGTCGCTGGGGGTCTTAAACCTCTCCTCAGCGGCTGCTGTTGACGTCCAAACTGTGGGACTGGTGGAGGATGTGCTGGGGAGGGGCTCGTGGAACGTGGGGGAGCGCAGCACCGTGTTTTTTTTGTGACTTCATTTTATTCTGGAAGAAAGAAAAAAGAACAACAAACATCCTTAGTTGAATCAGAAATACAGGTAAGAGACAATCATCCCTGGCATTTTTACTCTGTGCTGTGTTTCCAATTCAACTACATATTGTATGTACTATTTGGGAAACATTGGATGTACTATTTATGGTTATACTGTAACTATTAGTTTTCTGTGCCTACACTGAAAAGTGACTTTGTGTCACTTTGCAGTATATTTTCATTAAAAAGTATGACTTTCTTCTTTCAAATGGATTGTTCTAATTGTTCATTTCATAACTATGCTATATTATTCTCACTTCAATATGACTGCTGGAGTGCAGTGTAGGACCACATACGGCAAAATGGAATTGAAATGCATTTTAAGTGCCATTCATATGTAGGACTACATGAGACATTTGGATTTGAGGACCTTTCAAGTCTGTTGCATTAACACAATCTAAAATGAAATGTAATATGACATTAACACATAATAAATACAGAAAAAAATAAAACCCACATGTCACACACACAGACACACACAATTAAACAGACAGACACACATGGACACACACACACTCACAGAGACACACACACACACACACACACACACACACACACACACATGAATTTAAATTCAATCCTAGCATGCAGTTATTTTCCACAAGAAAAATGGAATTAAATTTAAAGTATTGTTTGTTTGTTTTTTGGTCTTGTGGCAGCTGCATATCTTTTAATTTTGATATTTAAAATCAAAATCCGTTTACCTTGCAATGCTGAGAGTGAGCTCAATTTCCCCAGTGCAAGCAGGAAGCCACGACTGACACCTGTATTACAACCAATCAGAGCACAATATGCTAATGAGTTTCTTCCAGAGAGATTCCTCATCATAAACACCTTAACCCTCCTGACACAGCCCTGAAACTTAACTCCAGCCCCAAAAACTAACCCCGAAACACATGAGCCCCACACCCCCCCCTGGCTACCCCCGGTACTGCATTTGCCTGTGACAGACAGACGAAAGATCAGACAGCCGTGTAACTGATGTATGTAGTATCGTATGTGTTCATGGTTATAGCTGTGAGTTTTGTCTGCCTACACATAACAATAAACAATAAGCCTGTCTTGCAAATGAAATCAAGCCAGTGTCTGTTTTTTTGTTTTTTTTCTCCTGTTAGCAGGTTATTTTGTGAACTTAAAATGTACTTTCAATAGATTCCTCTGTGTCATTTTAAAAGTGTGAAGACAACATCCTTAGAAACGCCCTAAATGTAAACTGTGTAATTCTGGGGAAGATAAGGATGCATCTCAGAAACTGCTGTGATTCTCATTAGCTCTAAAGAACATTTACTGTATTTCAAGATATTTTTTAAACAGAAAAATCTAGCAAGATTACCTTGTCAATGCTGAGAATGAACGTGAAAGACAGCAGTCCTCCAATTAATGCTGCAAGGCACAGAGCTGTATTTATAAATCCTTGCCTTGCTTCCAACCCATCAGAGCACAGTATGCCAATGAGTTTCTTCCAGAGCATAAACATCCCTATCCCTCCTGACACAGCCCTGAAACTTAACTCCAGCCCCAAAGTCTAACCCCGAAACACATCAGCCCCTCCTGGCTACCCCCGGTACTGCATTTCTTTTCTGGCTATGATGTGCATGATGATAGCAGGATTTGATTGAACTGTATTCCCCAATGTCTGAGGCAGAACATCAGCTACTCTTCCTGGGGTCCACGCAAAACATGAAACATGACATTTTCAGACCAAACTAAACTATAAAAAATGTTGACATTTTCAGATAAAAAAAGTCATATCATATAATATTAAAAGGAGTATAGCTAGTATCGTTTCCTGGCCTATATACATGTACAAACTTCTTTCCATGTATTCTAATAGTCTGGCTTTGAGTTCGACCTGCGGCCTTTGCTGTCGTTCTTTCCTAAACNTGACGCCGATAGTCCCGACCCAGCGCGTTTAGACGCTAAAGGAGACTTTTAGCGTCAGTAACAACGCCAAAGGCACCTGACCGAGCGTCCGTATTTTACGCGACGGGAGTGAGAATCTGTTGGACGTAACGGGGACTGATGTTTTTGAGATTTACTTACCACTTTGCAGCCTCTCTTTAAACATTCTCAGGACCTCCTTCTCCTCCCAGAGGTCGCTGGGGGTCTTAAACCTCTCCTCAGCGGCTGCTGTTGACGTCCAAACTGTGGGACTGGTGGAGGATGTGCTGGGGAGGGGCTCGTGGAACGTGGGGGAGCGCAGCACCGTGTTTTTTTGTGACTTCATTTTATTCTGGAAGAAAGAAAAAAGAACAAAAAACATCCTTAGTTGAATCAGAAATACAGGTAAGAGACAATCATCCCTGGCATTTTACTCTGTGCTGTGTTTCCAATTCAACTACATATGTATGTACTATTTGGGAAACATTGGATGTACTATTTATGGTTATACTGTAACTATTAGTTTTCTGTGCCTACACTGAAAAGTGACTTTGTGTCACTTTGCAGTATATTTTCATTAAAAAGTATGACTTTCTTCTTTCAAATGGATTGTTCTAATTGTTCATTTCATAACTATGCTATATTATTCTCACTTCAATATGACTGCTGGAGTGCAGTGTAGGACCACATACGGCAAAATGGAATTGAAATGCATTTTAAGTGCCATTCATATGTAGGACTACATGAGACGATTTTAGGATGCTTGCAGACCTTATCAAGTAACTAGTTGCATTAACACAATCTAAATGAAATGTAATATGCACATTAACACATACATCAAAGTACAGAAACCAAAGAGGGAAATATAGGTAGCACCGCACATAGTCACACACAGACCGCAGCACACATTAACAGCGCAGGGACACACACATGACACCGGACACACTCACAG
The DNA here is from genome assembly GCF_008315115.2 of Sander lucioperca. Lineage (NCBI taxonomy): Eukaryota > Metazoa > Chordata > Actinopteri > Perciformes > Percidae > Sander > Sander lucioperca. Next base: position 4,190 of record NW_023396130.1, on the reverse strand, counting down.
AGACACGAAAAACACCAGGTTCCACACACACTACACACCACACAAACACACACACTAGCATGGATTTAATGCATACCTAGCATGCAGATTAGTTTCCACAAAGAAAAATGGCATTATTTAAAGGTATTGTTGTTCTGTTTTTTGGTCTATTGTAGGCGAAGCGTGCACAGGCATATCTTTTTAATTTTGATATTAAATCAAAATACCCGTTATAGCTGCAAGCTAGCCAGTCAGCAGAGATGAGTAATTGCGCTCAATTTCCCCAGTGCAAGCAGGAGCCGACGACGACCTGTATGTACAACCAGCCAATCAGAGCTACAAATATTGCAGTAGATGAGTTCTTCCAGAGAGATTCCTCACTCATAAACACACCACATCCCTCCTGACACAGTCGCCTGCAACTTACTCCAGCCCCACATAGTCTCACCCCGAAACACATCACATGACCCCTCCTGGCTATCCACACCTCGCGTTACGACCATTTATCTTTTTATGGCGTATGATGAGTGCATGATGATAGCAGGATATTCTTAGATTGAGACTTGTAGTCCCATGTACTGAAGGGACAGAACATCGCGCTACTCTTCCTAAGGGTAGGTCCACGCAAAACCATGAGAAACATGACAAATCAGACAACACTAAGGAAAACTATCAAAAAATGTTGACCATTTTCAGATAAAAAGAAAGTCATATCATATAATATTAAAAGGAGTATAGCTAGTATCGTTTCCTGGGCCTATATACATGTACAAACTTCTTTCCATGTATTCTAATAGTCTGGCTTTGAGTTCGACCTGCGGCCCTTTGCTGTCCCATTCTTCTTTTCCTAAACCCAACCGTCGCGTTCTTCCCGCACGTCACAGAAACTTAAGCCCACCCACGACCATTTCCTTAACCTAACCGCGTCGAAAGTGACGCCGATAGTCCCGACCCAGCGCGTTTAGACGCTAAAGGAGACTTTTAGCGTCAGTAACAACGCCAAAGGCACCTGACCGAGCGTCCGTATTTTACGCGACGGGAGTGAGAATCTGTTGGACGTAACGGGGACTGATGTTTTTGAGATTTACTTACCACTTTGCAGCCTCTCTTTAAACATTCTCAGGACCTCCTTCTCCTCCCAGAGGTCGCTGGGGGTCTTAAACCTCTCCTCAGCGGCTGCTGTTGACGTCCAAACTGTGGGACTGGTGGAGGATGTGCTGGGGAGGGGCTCGTGGAACGTGGGGGAGCGCAGCACCGTGTTTTTTTTGTGACTTCATTTTATTCTGGAAGAAAGAAAAAAGAACAAAAAACATCCTTAGTTGAATCAGAAATACAGGTAAGAGACAATCATCCCTGGCATTTTTACTCTGTGCTGTGTTTCCAATTCAACTACATATTGTATGTACTATTTGGGAAACATTGGATGTACTATTTATGGTTATACTGTAACTATTAGTTTTCTGTGCCTACACTGAAAAGTGACTTTGTGTCACTTTGCAGTATATTTTCATTAAAAAGTATGACTTTCTTCTTTCAAATGGATTGTTCTAATTGTTCATTTCATAACTATGCTATATTATTCTCACTTCAATATGACTGCTGGAGTGCAGTGTAGGACCACATACGGCAAATGGAATTGAAATGCATTTTAAGTGCCATTCATATGTAGGACTACATGAGACATTTGGATTTGAGGACCTTTCAAGTCTGTTGCATTAACACAATCTAAAATGAAATGTAATATGACATTAACACATAATAAATACAGAAAAAAATAAAACCCACATGTCACACACACAGACACACACAATTAAACAGACAGACACACATGGACACACACACACTCACAGAGACACACACACACACACACACACACACACACACACCATGAATTTAAATTCAATCCTAGCATGCAGTTATTTTCCACAAGAAAATGGAATTAAATTTAAAGTATTGTTTGTTTGTTTTTGGTCTTGTGGCAGCTGCAGATCTTTTAATTTTGATATTTAAAATCAAAATCCGTTTACCTTGCAATGCTGAGAGTGAGCTCAATTTCCCCAGTGCAAGCAGGAAGCCACGACTGACACCTGTATTACAACCAATCAGAGCACAATATGCTAATGAGTTTCTTCCAGAGAGATTCCTCATCATAAACATCCTTATCCCTCCTGACACAGCCCTGAAACTTAACTCCAGCCCCAAAAACTAACCCCGAAACACATGAGCCCCCACCCCCCCCTGGCTACCCCCGGTACTGCATTTGCCTGTGACAGACAGACGAAAGATCAGACAGCCGTGTAACTGATGTATGTAGTATCGTATGTGTTCATGGTTATAGCTGTGAGTTTTGTCTGCCTACACATAACAATAAACAATAAGCCTGTCTTGCAAATGAAATCAAGCCAGTGTCTGTTTTTTTGTTTTTTTTCTCCTGTTAGCAGGTTATTTTGTGAACTTAAAATGTACTTTCAATAGATTCCTCTGTGTCATTTTAAAAGTGTGAAGACAACATCCTTAGAAACGCCCTAAATGTAAACTGTGTAATTCTGGGGAAGATAAGGATGCATCTCAGAAACTGCTGTGATTCTCATTAGCTCTAAAGAACATTTACTGTATTTCAAGATATTTTTTAAACAGAAAAATCTAGCAAGATTACCTTGTCAATGCTGAGAATGAACGTGAAAGACAGCAGTCCTCCAATTAATGCTGCAAGGCACAGAGCTGTATTTATAAATCCTTGCCTGCTTCCAACCCATCAGAGCACAGTATGCCAATGAGTTTCTTCCAGAGCATAAACATCCCTATCCCTCCTGACACAGCCCTGAAACTTAACTCCAGCCCCAAAGTCTAACCCCGAAACACATCAGCCCCTCCTGGCTACCCCCGGTACTGCATTTCTTTTCTGGCTATGATGTGCATGATGATAGCAGGATTTGATTGAACTGTATTCCCCAATGTCTGAGGCAGAACATCAGCTACTCTTCCTGGGGTCCACGCAAAACATGAAACATGACATTTTCAGACCAAACTAAACTATAAAAAATGTTGACATTTTCAGATAAAAAAAGTCATATCATATAATATTAAAAGGAGTATAGCTAGTATCGTTTCCTGGCCTATATACATGTACAAACTTCTTTCCATGTATTCTAATAGTCTGGCTTTGAGTTCGACCTGCGGCCCTTTGCTGTCCCGTTCTTCTTTTCCTAAACCCAACCGTCCCATTCTTCTTTTCCTAAACCCAACCGTCCCCTTCTTCCCGCGCGTCACAGAAACTTAAGCCCACCCACGACCATTTCCTTAACCTAACCGCGTCGAAAGTGACGCCGATAGTCCCGACCCAGCGCGTTTAGACGCTAAAGGAGACTTTTAGCGTCAGTAACAACGCCAAAGGCACCTGACCGAGCGTCCGTATTTTACGCGACGGGAGTGAGAATCTGTTGGACGTAACGGGGACTGATGTTTTTGAGATTTACTTACCACTTTGCAGCCTCTCTTTAAACATTCTCAGGACCTCCTTCTCCTCCCAGAGGTCGCTGGGGGTCTTAAACCTCTCCTCAGCGGCTGCTGTTGACGTCCAAACTGTGGGACTGGTGGAGGATGTGCTGGGGAGGGGCTCGTGGAACGTGGGGGAGCGCAGCACCGTGTTTTTTTTGTGACTTCATTTTATTCTGGAAGAAAGAAAAAAGAACAACAAACATCCTTAGTTGAATCAGAAATACAGGTAAGAGACAATCATCCCTGGCATTTTTACTCTGTGCTGTGTTTCCAATTCAACTACATATTGTATGTACTATTTGGGAAACATTGGATGTACTATTATGGTTATACTGTAACTATTAGTTTTCTGTGCCTACACTGAAAAGTGACTTTGTGTCACTTTGCAGTATATTTTCATTAAAAAGTATGACTTTCTTCTTTCAAATGGATTGTTCTAATTGTTCATTTCATAACTATGCTATATTATTCTCACTTCAATATGACTGCTGGAGTGCAGTGTAGGACCACATACGGCAAAATGGAATTGAAATGCATTTTAAGTGCCATTCATATGTAGGACTACATGAGACATTTGGATTTGAGGACCTTTCAAGTCTGTTGCATTAACACAATCTAAAATGAAATGTAATATGACATTAACACATAATAAATACAGAAAAAAATAAAACCCACATGTCACACACACAGACACACACAATTAAACAGACAGA